>NW_025048296.1:110000-220597 GCF_018831695.1 Puntigrus tetrazona | reverse complement strand
CGTAGTTTGAAGAGGGTTTTAGACTGACCTAATGATAATGACAAGGAGGAAAGCAGGTGGTTGCGGCCCTCTGTGGACCTTGAACATCACTTTAAATTGAGGTTTGTGTTGTTTTAGATTCTGTGGCAACACAGACTTCTAAGCTTATGCATGGTGTGCCTATCCATCTAAGCCTATCTGTCAGTTCCCTGTGGAACTCTGTGACTTGCAGGTTCTGGTTCATTTACCCCTGTCTGAGGTCTTTTTTTGAGGGTTTAGGCCAAGGAGAAGTTGATGCTGGTCAGTCTTTGGTGGTTAAGGCTGGGTGTCAGATGTACTTTGTTGCAGCCCTTATTTAGTTTGCTTAGAATATATGATCTAAAGCAATGGTCACTTTGTTAAAAAAGAAATGCTGCAGCAGTGTCATAACCTAGGGGGCCTGTTAGCTGCTTAGCAGAGATACATCACATACCTCAAGGGGCACGCTAGGACCTCGAGACAGTTATCGCTAGGACTGCTATAGTACTATAACAAGAGGGAGGATAGTGAAGGTCACATAAAACTAAAATAAGGTACCATTGTAATAACAGTAAAATGTCCAAATAGTGTAATAATGAGACCAAGAGTGAAGTGGAGAGTACACTTACACTGGAAGTTAGTCAGGTGCTAACAAAGCCATGTAAGGGCTTAGCTAAATGCCTGTGCAACTGCTACAAAGTTAGTTTTGCTACTAGTGTTGGGTTGTAGGATTCATTGCATGGAGCAACATGTGTAAAGTGGAGATGAACTTACACTGCTATAAACATGCATGGTAATCATGGCAGTTGAAACATGATACGGGTTAATTTGCCAATCAATACAGCATGTCCACTTTACAGGTAATGTAGGAATTACATACTAAAATAACACTACAAATTTGATGACATAAATGTTTCTCAATGAGCGGATCACAATGAATGCCAATTATAAGTAACATTAGGCCTTAAACTGTGAAAAGATCTAACAATCTAACAATAAGATATAATCAGATATAATCAGATTTTTATCATAAACTGCATGTGTAAAATGTTAATAAAAATGAATGACAAATAAATGTTTAACTATTGACAAGGTTCTCACAAATCAAAATACTAAGTGCAAACTATAGCAGTAAAGTAACTCTAGCAGAAATTTACATTGTAGCCTGTGAAGGTCACACTTCTTGTGGGTGATAGAGCCAATGATGTCTTTAAACTTTGGAGGGAGAGTTTTGTGTTCCCTTGTTACCTAGCATGGTAATTTGTATATACACTGGATTGGAGGCTGATAGACAAAGATTAACATTAGATATCATGCTAGATCATGTGAAAACTAATTAAACATTCAATAATGAACATGGCTTAATTGTAAAAGATATTAACTAGTGATCTACTGGCAAACATGCATAAAACAATACAATAGCAATGTACAATTACACAAGAGCAATAATAACAACAAATACACACAACCTAAAAATATACATGTTCATTCAAAGGAAGGTTTTCTTAAAACTTAATCAAGAAATCAACAAACACTCTGAATGGAAATATGCAATTGGATGAATTGACTGGAAATGACTGGTAAGCTTTTCATAACTTACATCAAAACTGAAACTAGACAGGCAACTGTAGTTAAACTTATTGACCTCATTAACATTAAGTCAAAAAGTTCATGATTTTGACATATTACTCAAAATTGGGCCCACCTCGATTTCAATTTCAAGAGCATTAATTATAATTCAAACGAGCTGACAAAAACACCACCACTGCATAAAAAGCTGAAGTAAGTTCCTCCAACTTAAGAGGTTTTAAAGCACATGCTTTCGGATACATCATTTCAACATGTGAGCTGCCACCTCAGTAGTAGAAAATCATTGACGCCTTTGGGTGACCAGGACTTAGATGATCAAATGGGATGGGATGTGACTTCTGTATGATCACCCGTGACGTGGACTTGAATTATCTGGAGCAAGTTTCCTCCGCAACACCCAAAGTGAATGAGAATCTGACAAGCAACAAGGCAAAATCCAAAAACTGTAATCCAAGGGCAAGGCAAACAGGTAATCCTTTGCAGGCAATAGTTTAGGCAGGGTACACTCCAAAGTCTGAATTGGCAGTACAAAGGGTTGGACCCAGTCGACACAATAGTTCTGGGGCATGCAGCAAACAGAAAAATTAAACACTTTAGTTAAACAGGCTATATGACTAAACTAGACTTGTAATGTAGTAATGTAGCTATTGCATAGGGCAAAAAAATGATCACCATTTGTTTTTCCTTGTATCACACAGTCTCCAAGATGAAACAATTATCATTGTTATAAAATAATCATTGTCCTTAATTTAAATTATCCAGGTATATTAGTGAGCATGCTTAAAAAGGAAAAGAAGAAAGTTCAAGATGTCACTCAATGACTGGCCCAGATACACAATCAAAACCCATCAACCTACAATTCATCTTGGTCACCACAAATAATACATGTGAAAAGAATGCAAAATATGACCCATCTAATGATTACACACATGTGTTCAGCATTTGATGACCAGAAAAATAGGTGAGTGATCATAAACAAGATATCAATCAGATATTATATATACTATTCACTAATCAGTATTTAATAAATAGTTCAGTCATGAAACTCTAGATTGTTGCAGGCTGATCAGTTGTTGTTCTCTGAAACCCTACACCTTTCCCCAGCTCCACTTGTATAAATTAATCAATCACTTTCATTTATATAGTGCTTTAATAATACAGATTGTATCAAATAGGAGAATAGGATGATAAGAACGTATAATGACAAGATTTAACAATTAAGCAAGCTCCCAACTAAGCAAGTGAAAAACCTTGGGAAAAACCAGGCCTCAGATGAGGACCAGTTCTCCTATGAACAGATGGCCAGCAAACAGCGCACCTAGGTTCCCTAACTGATAAAGAAAAATTAACAGAGCAGCCTAAGTGTTAGACAGAGTTCTAGGTTACTTACATGTGGGCTTTTAGGTCCAATAATTAGGCACCTCCGCTTTTTTTCAGAATTTAGCTTTAGAAGTTTCCCAGCCACAAAGAAATATAGAGTAAAATATGGAGTATCATCAGCACAGCAGTGAAAGCTAACACCACATCTCCTGATAATATCTCCCAGAGGTAAAATGTAAAATGTAGCCCCTAGTATTGAGTCTTGATGTACTCCATATTTCACTTGTTAATGATATGATACCTTATTTGCTGCTACAAACTGATAGCGGTCAGATAAATACGATTTGAACTATGGTAAGGGGGTTCCACTAATGCCAACATTGTTTTTTCTAGTCTATTCAAAAGAATGAAATAGAATGAGAATAGTCAAACAGGCAGGGGTTGGTAACAATAGCTAAAACATCACAAGGCAGGCAGAATTGAAAACAGAGTCAGGCAACGGTCGAGGCAGGCAGACAGAAACGGAGTTGAAGTACACAGGCAATAGGTCAGTGGGTAAGCAGCAAAAAAGCGATAATACAGAGCAAAGTCACACATTGGAAGACAATAATCGCTTAGAACAAATGCTTAGAAATTACCAGCCGGAGCAAGGATAACGCCGCAGTATAGCAGTCTAATGAAGTACACCTGGGCAGGTGATCAGGGCTGAAGAAAGCGAAAATGGAGTTCAGAGGGCTAATATTCTGGGAAGGGTTCCCCTCCGGTGGTCGTCGGACAGAGCCACAGAGAAGCGGTTCATGACAGGTCTAAATCCTGATTGGAAATCCTCACAGATTCCATTTTCTCTCTAGAAGAAATATAATTGTGATGATACTACCTTTTCTAGTATCTTTGACAAGAAAAGGAAATTGAGATTGGTGTCACACCCAGGCGTGAACTGGGGTCTCTGGTGCGGTAGTATAGAGCACTACCGCTGAGCCACAGGAGAGATTGAGTAGGACCCAAACGAAACACTACAAGCAGGATCTCAAAAAAGGTAGATTTATTAGAAAAAGGTGGGCCAGCAGAATCTAACAAAAGTTCTTCTCAGATCGAGGCATTTAACAAAAGAGCAAAATAAACAGGAGAAAATGAAAGTTCCACGAGGAAAAAACCTAAACCCAAGAGTTCTAACAAACAGGAGAGATAAACTCCAGGATACCTTACTCAGGTTGTTTGGGAAGAATTAGAGAGCAGGCAGAAAACACAGGGTGACGGCTCATAAACCAAGTGAGGAACCCAGGCAAAATACATCGCTAAATACACTGAGGGGAAACAAAGGCACAGGTGGCCTGAGTGAGGCTTAACAAGGTCACACGAGGAAGAAATAAGGCAAAGGGAACACAGGGGACCTCTAGAGGCACGGAGATACAACAACAGCAAACGGGATATGACAGGACCCCCTTTAGAATCGACTCCTGACGCCTTCCAGAACCCTGTCCTCCGGTGCGAAATTTCCCGAATCAAACTTGGGTCCAAGATGTCCTTGGCTGAAACCCAGAGCGCCTCCGGCCGTAGCCTCCCAGTCCACCAGATACTGCAATGGAGCTCTGGACCCTCCGTGAGTCCAGTATCCGACGGACTGTGTAGGCTGGCCTGCCATCGATGATCCTGGGAGGTGGAGGGGGTCTGCGAAGTGGAGCAAATGGAGAAGACAAAACAGGTTTTAGCAATGAGACATGGAATGCTCCGGGTTAATTCTAAGCTAACGAGGAAGGAACAAACGATATGAAACAGGGTTTACTTTCCTTGCTATTCTAAAGGGCCAATGTATTTCTGGGACAGCTTCCTTGATTCAAGCCGAAGTGGCAGGTTCTTGGTGGCCACCAGACTCTTTGACCAACTCGTAGATTAGGGGCTGTCCACGGCGGCGATTAGCTTGATGCTGGTATCTCTGGGAGGTCTGAAGAAGGGAATTCCTAGCTTTCCTCCATCTGCGACAGCATTGGACAAAGCGCTGGGCCGAGGAACACCGACCTGAGATTCCTCCTCTGGGAACAATGGAGGTATACCCGAACTGGCATTCAAAAGGGGACAGTCCAGTGGCTGAGAGGAACGGAGGTATTGTGGGCATACTCTGCCCATATGATGTAGGTGGCCCAAGAGGTGGGGTTATTGGCGGCCATACAGCGCAGGGTGGTCTCAGATCCTGATTAATTCGTTCTGTTTGGCCATTAGATTCTGGATGGAATCCAGACGATAGACTGACGGTGGCCCCAATCAGCTTGCAGAAAGCTCCCAAAACCTAGATGAGAACTGGGGTCCTCGATCTGAAACAACATCCAGGGAATTCCAAACACTCGGAAGACATGGACCATAAGGAGTTCAAGCATCTCTTTGTACGATGGCAATTTGGGCAGGGGAATGAACCGTGCGGCCTTAGAGAACCGGTCCACCACCACCAGGATGACCGTGTTTCCCTGGGATGGGGAGTCCAGTGACAAAGTCCAGAGAAAGATGTGACCATGGTCTACGGGGGAATGGGTAAGGGATGGAGCAGTCCCTGAGGTCGTTGATGCCCAGACTTTCCCTGGCTGCACACAGGGCAGGCCTCTACATAGATCTTACATCCTTCTTGATTGATGGCCACCAAAACCGCCGTTGGAGGAAGTCAAGCGTGCGAGCTGACCCTGGATGGCATGTTAAGGGAGACTCATGACCCCACTGCAAGACCCGGCCCCGGACAGAATGAGGAACATACAGGGCGTCCCACGGACCTCCTCCTGGATCTGGTTCCTGGGCATGAGCCTCTCGCACCACCCTCACCAGGTCCCACTGAAGGGGAGCAACGATCCTAGACCTCGGAATAATCGATGCCAGAGGCTTCTCCTGTGTCTCGGGAGAGTAGGCTCGGGACAGGGCATCTGGCTTGGTGTTCTTGGTGCCAGGTCTGTAAGACAGAAAAAACTGAAAACGATTGAAAAACAGGGACCATCGGGCTTGCCGAGGGTTTAGCCGCTTAGCCTGCTGGAGATACTACAGGTTCTTGTGGTCAGTTAGAACCTGGAAAGGATGCTGTGCACCCTCTCGAGCCAGTGGCGCCATTCCTCCAAGCAGAGTTTAACTGCAGCAATTCTCTATCCCCACATGGTAATTCCTCTCAGCAGCGGACAGGCGACCAGGACATGAATGCACAAGGGTGTAACTTCCCATCCTTCCCCTTTGTGACAGAATGGCCCCTACGCCCACCTCAGATGCATCCACCTCCACCACAAAAGATATCTCAGGATCAGGGATAGAGAGGATGGGGAGCAGAAGTAAAGCGCGCTGAGATTCTCGAAAGCCTCTCCTGCCTCTGGACCCCAGTAAACTTGACTCCTCCCTTGGTCAGTGCTGTCAGGGGCCACTACAGAACTAAAGTTTTTAATAAACCTCCTATAAAAATTTGCAGAAGCCAATAAAACGTTGTACCTCCTTGACTGTGGTAGGAATAGGCCAGTTGAGGACAGCTTCGACCTTCTTGGGGTCCACTTCCACATGGCCAGGGGTGATGATGAACCGAGAAATTGAGCCTGAGTGACGTGAAACTCACATTTTTCAGGTCTTACATAGAGATGGTTATCTAGAAGTCTCTGGAGAACCCTACTGACATGCCCCTCATGTTCCTTCAACGAGCTAGAAAAATTAATATGTCATCAAGATATACGAAGACAAATTTATCAAACATGTCCCGGAGAACATCATTTATCAGCGCTTGGAACACTGCAGGTGCATTGGTGAGGCCGAAGGGCATTACAGATACTCATAATGTCCAGTGGGATTGTTAAAAAGCCGTCTTCCATTCATCCCCTGCCGAATCCTCACAAGATGGTAAGCATTGCAAGATCAGTTTAGTAAAACGGAAGCCCCTTGTAGTAGCTCAAAGGCAGTGGCCATGAGAGGAAGAGGATATCGATTCGGACTGTGATCTTGTTGAGTCCCGGTAATCAATGCACGGCCTAAGACCTCCATCTTTCTTCCCTACAAAAAGAATCCTGCTCCAGCTGAGAAGTAGAAGTACGAATGATGCCGGCTGCCAAGGACTCCTTAATGTAGGTATCCATAGCTTTGCGCTCAGGGGAAGACAAGGAGAAGATCCGACCTCTGGGAGGACAGGAGCCAGGTAGGAGCTCAATGGCACAGTCATAGGGCGGTGAGGTGGTAAGGAGGTGGCTCGAGACTTGCTAAACACAGCTTTAAACTGATGATAAGAACTTGGGACTTTGGACAGATCCACAGATTCTTGAAATATAGAACTAGAGACTGAGGGATTCTGAGGTAGACAGGTGAGAAGGCAAGTAGGACCCCAGCTCAGAATGGTGCCAGCGGACCAGTCTATTCGGGGTTATGTCTGTGCAGCCAGGGGTAACCCAGGATAACAGGATACTCTGGTGAGTCAATAAGATAAAAGGTCTCCTTCTGCTGGTGTTGATAGATGGTGAGTCGTAGGGACTGAGTGGCCTCTGTTACTCTGCCCGGCTTCAATGGTCTGCCATCCAACGCTGTGACTGCCTGGGGATGAGGAAGAAGTTGAGTAGGAACCCCGAGTTTCTTAGCCAAGGTTAGATCCAGGAAGTCACCGCCGCACCAGAATCGATCATGGCCTGGACCTGATGTTGGTGGCCCTCCCAGGCCAGAGTGGCAGGTACCGCTAGCACGGTGTTAGCAGGAGGAGCTCTTATTTTCCCCATCACAGCCTTCCTGGAGCTGGACGGGGACCACCGTTTCCCGAGAGCTCGGGGGCAACTGGAGCGGAAGTGGCCGAAAACACCACGCGCAGTACAGGCAACGTCGCTCCGCATGCGACGTTCCCGCTCAGTGGGAGAGAGTCTGGAACGACCCAACTGCATGTCCTCAATGGAATTATGACCTAGTTCAGGGACTGGGGAGACCTTGGACTCTGGATTACAACCTGGGGAAAATGATCTGTTCACAGGTAGTTGGGAGTGTGACACCTTGCGGCGGCCATCTTTCGCGCTCTCTTAGCCGATTGTCCAGACGGATGGCCATCGTAATTAGGGACTCGAGATCAGTAGCAGGTTCTCGGGGTGGCTAACTCATTTTGTAGAGGCTCAGACAAACCTCCTAGAAAGCAGTCCATCAGTGCCTCGTCGTTCCACCCACTCCTGCTGCAATGGTCCGAAACTCAATGGCAAAATCTGCAGTGCTGCGAGAACCTTGATTAAGAGAAAGCAGGCGCTTGGAAGCTTCTCGACCACTGACTGGGTGATCAAACACTTGCTTAAATTCTTTTTGAAGGCTGTGTAGGATTCACAACAGGCATCCTGTGATTGCCACCGCAGAGGCCCAGGAGAGTGCCCTGTCTGAGAGAAGGGTAATTATATAAGCGATCTTGGCTCGCTCTGTTGGGAAACTTGAGGGTTGGAGCTCGAAGATCAGAGAGCACTGGAGTTAGAAAACCCTGGCAGGAGCTCGGATCCCCAGCAAATGGCTTGGGAGGTGGCAATCTGGGTTCTGCAGCTAAAGTGTGCGCGTTGCAACTTGGGGCGGCGGCGGGAGATACTATGGCAGAGGGCGGTACTGTGGCAGGGGAGTCGGTCAAAGAGTTGGTGAATTGAGCTCATAACATCAGCAAGAAGTTGAGAGTGTTTAGCCATTAGCTCCTCCTGATGACTGAGAACAGCTTCATGACGTTGGAAAGACGACTCATGTTGCGCAATCACTGCAAGGAGGTCCTTAGAGGCAAGTGTCTCTGGGTCCATGGCTGACTTGGTTTTCTGTCACACCCAGGAGTGAACTCGGGTCTCTGGTGCGCGGTAGTATAGAGCACTACCGCTGAGCCACAGGAGAGATTGAGTAGGACCCAAACGAAACACTACAAGCAGGATCTCAAAAAAAGGTAGATTTATTAGAAAAAGGTGGGCCAGCAGAATCTAACAAAAGTTCTTCTCAGATCGAGGCATTTAACAAAGAGCAAAATAAACAGGAGAAAAATGAAAGCTCACGAGGGGAAAAAACCTAAACCCAAGAGTTCTAACAAACAGGAGATAAACTCAGGATACCTTACTTCAGGTTGCTTGGGAAGAATTAGAGAGCAGGCAGAAAACACAGGGTGACGGCTCATAAACCAAGTGAGGAACCCAGGCAAAATACATCACTTAAATACACTGAGGGGAAACAAGGCACAGGTGGCCTGAGTGAGGCTTAACAAGGTCACACGAGGAAGAAATAAGGCAAAAAGGGAACACAGGGGACCTCTAGAGGCACGGAGATACAACAACAGCAAACGGGATATGACAATTGGTCTGTAATTTACTAAGTCTTTGGGGTCAACATGTGGTTTCTTAATGACAGGCTTAACTACAGCCAATTTGAAGTTTGTGGGGACATATAGTAATAACAATGATGACTTATTAATAGTCAAAATAGGATCTATGACTTCTGAAAGCAGCTCTTTTCATAGTGTAGATTGAATAGGGTCTGATATGTTGCTGATTTAGATGATTTAACAATTTTGTACAATTCTTCCTCTCCTATAATATAGATTTCCTCAGGAAAACTTCCACTCATTCTCTAAAGCATAATCTGATGTGATATTTTTAACTGATGGATTACAATTTGTATCTTTGATAGTATTTTGGAAGTAAAGTAGTTCATAAAGTCTACTTTAGTTCATAAACTACTGCAGTCTTGGGGAATGTAAGTACCTGTTGAAGCTTTATTTTTTTGTTAATTTATGCACTGTATTGAAAAAAACTGTTTTTGAATAAATTTGTTTTCTTTTAAAAGAGATGGAAAATAATATGATTGAGCAGTTTTTAATGCTTTTCTGTACGACAGGATACTTTCCTGTCAGGCAATACGAAATACTTCTAGTTTTGTTTTTCTCCAGGGCTGCTCTATATAGGGTGCGAGTGTGCTCATTATACCACAGGGTCAGAGTGTTTTCTGTCATCTTTCTTAAGCAAAAGGAGGAACTTTATCTAAAGTGCTAGAAAAAATAGTGTATGGTTTATATTACATCATCAAGTTTTTTCTGCTGTATTGGATGCATTAAGGAATTGAGATAAATCAGGGAGATTACTTAAAAAGCACTCTATTGTGGTGGAAGTTATGGTTCTACCATACTTACAATAAGGTACAGAATTTACGGTTTTAGCTATATAGAGTTCACATAAGGCTAGATAATGATCTGAAATATCATCACTTTGCTACAGAATTTTCACACTATTAACATCA
Source organism: Puntigrus tetrazona (assembly GCF_018831695.1). NCBI lineage: Eukaryota > Metazoa > Chordata > Actinopteri > Cypriniformes > Cyprinidae > Puntigrus > Puntigrus tetrazona. The sequence goes on along the minus strand of NW_025048296.1, from coordinate 210,472 downwards.
ATTCCATGTGACAGTATTAAATCTATAGTATGACAATAAGTAGACACGTGTTGTCTAACCCCAGTAGAGTTCAGAATGTCTAAGAATGCTGATCCTTATTAATTTTAATTTCATTATAAACATGGATATTAAACAATTAAGACTTTATCTCCAGCCAGTACTAACTTACTAAATAAGAAAATCAGCAAAAATCTATGTAGTACCCTATATAAAGTAGCCAATATAAACATGCCATGGATTTATCGCTAGCATGTGTTTCTCTAGATAATGTTATATGCAGCACCATAACTTCATATGAGATATACTTAAAGCTTGCCTTATGAGAAGTACTGAGGATATTGATATAAATTGTGACAACACCTCCCCCTTTACCTTTTAGACATGGCTCATTTTCATAGCAGTCATTTTTTTCAAATCATTTAAATAAAGTGCTTTTCAGAAAGCAATCGTATATTCAGCAAGCATTAGCATTAGCATTCAGTATTTTTATTTGTTGATCAATTAAATTGTTGCTTTTAATTTGGTCTGGATGTTTTCTGTGTATTCTAAATCAGGGAACAGACACAGTCTTTATAGTGTGATATCTAGGTGAAAGAGTCTCTATGTGCTGAGAGTTAATTGCCTTCTGTTGGACTGTGGAGGCTGGTGCCTCTATTTTCTTTTTCTGTACAATAGAATCGACAACTACTAGAGCACTTTCGTCAGGTTTCTCAGTGGGTGCATCACTGAGTGAGGAGAACCTGTCTGATGAACAATAATAGGCACGTAAACGCGGGTGGGAATGATAGTGATAAGCTGACTGGCTTTTTATGTTATTTGTGCAGCAGCAATATGTCTTAAAGGGTCATGAAACCCCAGTCTTATTTTTCTGAGATTTTAGGTGTTTGTGTTGCATGTCATAGAAAACAAAGTTAGCATCCAATAAATGGAATTGTTAGAAATTGTTGGATTTTTATCTTTTTATCTTTCTTTTATCTTTTATTTAAAATCTTCATAGTGCTGATGTCACAATTTGACAATGGTCTGTAGTACATTTAATGATGTGTCAGTGTCTATTAAATTATTCTTGAGGCTTTAGTGTGTCAGTGTCACAGTGTGGTTTGCGAGAGAGAGCACTCCACAAGGAAAAGTAAACTTAAACAGTTTTAATCTACTAGGAACAAAATAAACAATAAAGTTACAGGCTGGCAGGCAGGCAGGTAGACAGGACACAAAACTACATGTAATAAAAGACGAGAACCGACGATAAAACAAAAGCAAACCAGAACATAAATACACACAGGAATTAACTAAACTAATAAGACACACCTGAAGACAATGATACAATTAACAGGAACGGAAGGTAGGGCACACAGAGCACATGGCACAAGACAAAAACAACAACAAAAGAGTCCACATGTGTGACAGTTAGTACCCTGGACTGTTTCTATGGGTGTTTTCATTCTTCATGTGTGACCTAGTTTCTGTCTCCCGTGATTGTCATTATGTTCAGGTGTATATCCTTAAGTCGTTACCTCTTCCCTTTATAAGTTCATGTTTGTTGAATCATCTGGTCTTGTCTATGCAACGTGGTTGTTTGTGTCTGTGCCTTTTGATTTTTTGTCTTGTAATAAGAGTTTGGCACAAAGACAACTTTCACTTAGTCCAGGAGTGTCCAAAGTCTGGGCTGTGGACCAAATGCAGTGGATGAATTTCAACCTGCCCGCGCCATTATAAGTGGGCGCGTCAAGCATAATTGACAAAATCAGCGGTTTCATGATGTCAACACGAGTATGACAGCACAAAATTTAAAACCAGATACTACAATAAAATGCAAGTTATAACAATTTGATAATCATATTGGTGTTTTAAGATTTTCTAAATGCGCCAATAGCAATGCGCTACTTGTGTGAACCACTCTGCATGGACCACTACAGTGGATATGAAAAGTCTACACATTCCTGTTAAAATACCAGGTTTCTGTGTTGTAATAATGTGGTTGCATAAGTATGCACACCTTCTTATAACGTGGGGATATTGTTGTGTTCAAAATTAAGCAATCATGTTACCTGTACATGTTGCCAGTACACACCTGTCATCATTTAAAGTACATTTGATTAACTCTGAATAAATGTCAGCATTTCTAGTAGGCTTTTCCTGACTTTTTCTTAGTTGCATCTATGATGAGCATCCCGAACTGTCATCAGCGTCGCCCTGGAAATCAAGGAGGAGCACATGTACACACCCATCACTGGCTGATCGGACACAGCTGCTGCTTGTCACCCGCCGGCTTTAAAAAGCCACGAGGCACTCCAAAGGCTTATTGTGAACTCCATACAGGCTGCCACTAATGCGACTCCCTTTTCCTTACAGACAGCAGCGACTCTCCAGTCATGGAGGAACTTTTGAAAACGCTTACTGAGGTCAGCATCCGCCAGCACCAGATCACTAGGTCCCAAGTGATGACGTTGAGGCATATCTTAATATGTTCGAGACTACCGCCACCACTGAGGGCTGGCTCACTCACTTTGCCCAACATTGGCTACTAGAGGATCCCCGTCAGCCAGTCAGGTAGTGGAACGTGTCATTGTAGACCACTTCCTGCGAGCCCTCTCGTGGTTCCATCACTAAGCAGGAACCCAGCGACCACAGCTGAACTGGTCGAGGCCGTGGAACTTCATCAGGAGCCGGGGGAGTGAGTGCTGCCATTTCCAGGAGCAACGCACGCCGGAGGGCACCCGACGACCTGTGCACAGGCCAGCGGTCCCCTCTGCCCAAGATGAACCAATGCCCATGGAGGAAAGCTGGCAGACTGCATCGTACATCAAGAACCTCTAGGAGCTCCTAACGTGAAGGTGGAGGTGAAGGTGAACGGAAAGCCCTACCGAGCCCTCGTCCACTCAGGCAATGCCGTCACGCTCATCTGGGCAAACCTTCTGGTTCTTCGACCCACCAGACGAGTGAACCTATCAGCCCTTTTGTCCACCTGGCCCCTGGAAGTCGGCCTTGTCAAGGACCTACCCGTACCGGTGCTGCTCGGACGAGACTGCCTGCTAACCGCCACCTTCCAGTGAGTCCCCCTCCCAAAACTCTAATGTCTTCTATGATGTGTTCCCAGGTCCGGGTGATTGAGGCCAAGGAGGTATGGCCTGGGCCCCATCCTCTCCCACAATTCCCTGTCCAAAACGGCCTGTTGTACTGTGTGGCCCAGTGTAGGGGGGTGGAGAAATTATTGATAGTGGTTCCCCGGTCGAAGACAGAATCGGTCTTGGAGCTTACGCACACATCCGATGGCCGGGCACTTGGGGGTTTCCAACATGTGCCAAAAGATCCGGGATCGATTCCACTGGCCTGGCATGGATGCTGAGGTGAAGCGCTTCTGCTAGGCTTGCCCCACGTGCCAGTTGACAGCTCCACAGACTCCTCCTCCCAGCCCGCTAATACCACTTCCCATTATCGAGGTGCCCTACGAGTGCATCTCGATGGATCTGGTAGGGCCGCTGCCAAGTCTGCGCGGACAATAACACATCCTCGTCATCGTGGACTATGCCACCCAATAGTCAACAGCAGCAGCAGGCAGCCCACCAGAAGGTCGTTGAGCATGTGAAGGAAATGAGGGAAAGGATAGATTGTGTCATGCCATTAGTCCAGGAACACCTGAGCCAGGCGCAACAAGCTCAACAACAGCGGCACTATAATTGGGCAGCCCAACCACGGGAATTTCAATCAGGAGATAAAGTTCTGGCCCTTGTTCCCACCGCCGCAGGTGTTCCTTGCCACCCGGCAAGGTCCCTCACGCCGTGATGGAACGAATAGGCCCTGTCACATATCGACTGCACCATCCTCTACCACATCAACCTGCTAAAGAGATGGAGAGGGAACGAGGGCCAGCTGACCGCCGTGGTTGTTGACGCCAACCCCATCTCTCGGCTGCCCAGAATGGGGATTTCAGCACCTGGTCAGTCAGTTCTCTAATGTGTTCTCCTCATGCCCCGGGCGAACAAATGTCATGGAGCACGAGATCCGAACGCCCCAGGAATCATTGTCCGCAGCGCCTTATCGGGTCCCAGACGCTTGTCAGCAAACTATTGAGGAGGAAATACAAAATTTAAGTTAGGGGGTGATCGAGCCGTCTCGTAGCCCTTGGTCCAGCCCCGATCGTGATGGTCCCAAAACCTGACGGCACCGTCTGCTTTTGTAATGACTTCCGCCAACTGAATGAGGTGTCGGACTTGATGGTCCCCGATGTACAGGGTGGATGAGCTGTTGGACTGACTGGGAAGGGCACGGTACATTTCCACACTTGACCTGACCAAAGGGTATTGGCAAGTACTTCTGTCTCCTCTTCAAAAGCAAAATCCACCTTCTTGACCCCAGCAGCCACTGGCAGTACCGGCAGTCCCTGGGATGAAAAAGTGGAAGCTTTGTGGAACACCCCAGGCCCCTCACCAAGACCCAGGTACGAGCCATTTTGGGATTGGCGAGCTACTATAGGTGTTTCATCCCTAACTTCTCCTCTCTAGCTGCCTCCCTGACAGATCTGACCAGGAAGGGGCAACTGGAGAAAGTGATGTGGACACCTGCCACCGAGGAGGTGTTTGGACAAATCAAGGAGACGTTGACATCGGAACCCGTCCTGCGAGCCCTGAATTTCTAATGCCCCTTCCTGCTCCAGACGGATGCTTCTGACACGGGTCTGGTCTTGGTCTGGTGACGAGCATCCCAAACTGTCATCAGTGTCGCCTGGGAAATCAACAAGGAGCACATGGACACGCCCATCACCGGCTGATCGGACACAGCTGCTACTCGTCACCTGCCAGCTTTAAAAAGCCACGAGGCATGCCAAAAGGCTGAGCATGAACTCCATACAGGCTGCCACTAATGCGACTTCTCCTTTTCCTTACAGACAGCAGCATGGCACCCCGGCACGGACTCACCGCTTCAGCACATCACCCAGGAAAGAGAAGAGCACCGCAGCATCAAACGCACCTTGGGACACTAACTCACCCGTATTTCCTTGTTGTTTTTTTTCTCTTTAATAAATCAACCCTTCGGGGTATTGATTTTGAGCTCTTCTTGCCATGTGTTCTCTTCACCCTATCACACATCTTACAGCAAAAGCCATGGTCCGCAGAGAGCTTCCAGAGGATCTCATTGTTAGAAGGTATCAGTCAGGAGAAGGGTACAAAGAATTTTCATGGCATTAGGTATACCACAGTGGCATTACCAAGACCTGGATGTCCTCTCAAAATTGACGAAAGACGAGATGAAAACTGGTAAGGGGGCTTCCAAGAGGCCTCACGGCAACATTAAAAGAACTGCAGGGATTTCTAGTAAGTACTGTTTGTGTATTATATGTGACAAAAATCTCCTGTATTCTTCATATATGTCTGACCTATGGGGTAGGGTGGCAAGGCAGAAGTCTTTTCTTACAAAGAAAAACATCCAGGCCCAGTTAAAATTAGCAAAAACACATTTGAATTCTCACAAGAGCATATGGGAAAAGGTATTATAGTCTGATGAAACCAAGGTTGATGTTTTGGTCATAATTTTAAAAGGTATGTTTGATGCAAAAACAACACTGCACATCACCAAAGAAAACCATGTCTACATTGAAGCATGGTGGTGGTAGCATCATGCTTTGGGCTTGTTTTTCTTCAGCTGGAACTGTGGCCTTAGTCATAGCGGAGGGATTTATGAACAGTTCCATACCAGTCAGAAAGAAAACCTTCAGGCATCTACTGGGAAGATGAAGAGGAACTACATCTTTTAGCGCAATAACAATTCAGCACACATTCAGATCAACAAAAGAATGACTTGACCAAAAGAAGATTCAAGTTTTGGAATGGCCAAGCCAGAGCCTAGACTTGAATATGTGAATATGATTGAAAATCTGCAGGGTGATCTGAAGAATGCTATGCACAAGGAGAAGCTCTCACAATCTGAAAGTTTTTTTAGTGTAGGCCAATATTGCCAAGTCAAGATGTGTCATGCTGATAGACTGATAGTTTAAGGGTGTTCACAATTATGCAACCACATTATTTTAGTTTTTTTTTTTTACTTTCCCCCATCTAAAAGATGTCAGGTTTTTTTTTTTAATTAAGTTACACAGGTTTAAAGGTGGAAAAGGTGAAATTATTATCTTGGTCTAATTTTTAACATCACAGAAACCTGCCATTTTAACAGGGATGTTTAGATTTTTTATATCCACTGTAGCTCTACCTAAGGAGAGCATAACACAAATAACTTAAAAGTAATCAGAGGAGTAATAGCACATTATATGTATATATTTATGTTTTTGAAAGAGAGGCCGAATTGTGCATTTGTTTTTAAGTCGATAAGAGGGAAATTAAACTGTGTGAACCTGAAGCTGTTAGCTGTCTCCCCTTTTCTCCCTTTGCCCCACAGTGCACCATACCATGCCTATTTTTTTAGCATATTTTAAAACTGTGGTGAGAACTAACCAGTGCTGAAACAGGGGGTTTCATGACCCTTACAGAACTGAATCAACATATGCTTGGCAGTAGGTCGTTCCTGAAATTTTCTCTGCTTAAGGTCTCAGTTTCTCTCTGTTCCTTGCTAGTTATGGCGATGTGTATGTTTACTCCAGCAATCTAGGCAGTGATTTAGACAAAGCTCTTATGTATCCACCCTTATTGTCCTACCTGGTCTCATGGCATAAATGTACCTTAGTGCACTTTTAAGTGAGGCACATAGTAATATCAACAAGTTCATATCACTGCAGTTTCCAAAGGAATGAACACTAGAGGCAGTAAACAAATCTTTATGAGATGCCTTTAATTCCTTTTTACACAAATGTTTTGATTAATAAATCATAATTTTCAAACAATATTTTTATGAGACCAGGTTGTTATTGTTTTTACTATAGTGAAGTAGAAAAAATAATATAAAAATTTAGATCTCATTTAATTAGAAAATATTACGTGTATTTAAGCTGTTTAATGGTGGGTTAAATCAAACTGCAGCTGGATAAGGTGTAAAGTATAGATACACATGAAGTACACAAGTACGGTCTTGATACACTTTAAGTAGCTTATGTGTACTAATTGGTTACATGTAAGTAGATGTGAGTCTATTATATATGTCTAACAGTAATCGCCTATTACATGTATATATAACTGAAAATACTGGCTGTTCTATAACTTGGTTACATGGTAAGTACATTTTGTTTAACGTAAGTACAATGACTTCTACTAAGTACTTACAGTAAGTAGTTAATTACTCTTAATTGTGGACACCTTGAAATAAAGTGTTACCACCTTAGACTGCATACTAAATACTGCAATTACATACTGTATGCATTTGCAAAAACAAACAAATAAACACTTAGTTTAATCCCAGTTTTTGTGAGTTTCAGTCCTAAATTTTAAATGATCTTGGTAGAATGCAGTTTCTTAACAAGTATGCACTTTTCTCTTTAGAAATGAAATTATCTGTGGGTCAGCAAGAGGCATTTGAAATCTTTTTGAGAGACCATGAAGATCGTTTACTAATTGAAAACAACAGAGCTGTTTTGCAACAAAGGTCAGTGTGAGCTACAGTGTTGTTATTGTTATAGATATAATTATTATTTATTGAGATCTTTAGTTGTACAAAATGGGACACATGTAGATGTATTTTGTCCCCACCACTTTTTGAAAGCCTTTGGAAAAAATAATAACATGTTAAATGCTAACACAAAGAAATTTAATCTTAAATCTACAGTTATCTTAAATGTCCCAATCTTCCCAATTTCAATTTTTAAACATTTTAGATTTGATGGTGATCCACCATCAGATCTGGATACAACCTGAGAAACTGAATAAAAAGAAATAGACTAATATTAGCTTAGATGCCATTCTTTTTAAGATATAACGAGTACATTGTGCATTATGGGGAGTGTTCTCTGTTCCGCTGATCTAATTAATGTAGCCTAACAATCTGTTAACGAATCTGAATAATAGAAGCGTATTAGTATTTTATGTGTAAGCTAGGTTAAAGAGATGTGTCTTTAATCTACATTTAAACTGACAGAGTGTCTCTACTTTCTGAAATATGGGTGCCAAATGTAAAAGAGCTCTTTTCTGTGTTGCCTCTGTATGTTGGTGAGCCATTTGTTTGGTCTTGAAAAATTTATATAAACATCTATTTTGTGAAATATCTTAATTAGGACAGTACTAAAAAAATTATATATATATATATATAATTTTTTTTTTTTTTTTTATTTATTTATTTTTTTCAGATTCAGCAATTTGTATTTTACAAAATGTAAAAGTATTAAGTCTATTTTATTTTGCAGGTTTGTTGAAGCAAAAACCCTTGGTGAGCAAGTTAACCAGATTAGGATCAGAGTCAGTAAGTAAACATTTTCAACTTCAAATTCAACTTGTACGTACCGGTAGTGTGGTCTTTGTGGGTCTTGATGCCCCAGTGTAGTGATGGTTACATTAAAAAGCACTATCCTTAAGTTGATGCAATAAACTGAGGTCCTAACTGCTAGGATATCTTGAAATCCCCCTTTTTTCCCGTTTCCTGTTAACAAAAAACTCTTGGAACTTTGTATTGCGTTATAGTTTATGAGCTGGTGGGCAGGGGTTTTGGACAAAGCGTAAAATAAATAAATAAATAAAATCTGTAGCAGATCTATACACGTGGAGCTGGGGAAAGTGGAGTATTTCAAAGAGACTCTGAGGGCTTGCTGCAGGAATTTCAAGTGAATACTATCCAGTCATATAAATGCAAGATAGTAAGCTCATTGTCTGCATATGCAGCACGAAACAGCTTGCGCCAAGTCATTTAAAAGCCACTTGACTTGACTAACTATTGTCAGTTACATTACCAACCTGTCAGTCTGTGCCATCTAGAGTTTCATGACTGAACTACATTTTTTTTACTCACCTTGGCTGTGTCATGTTCTGTGACCGTTGAACAGAGAAAGTGTTCAGATTCATCTGTTAGGCTTTATTGAAGATGTGGTCATGAAGCAGTCATGGGTCAAACAATGGAAAACAGGTATATTGTGGGCAAATCACAAGAGCAGTCCAACAAACAATGGGCCAATCGATGGTGAATGTAATCTAGGAGGTGAGGAAAGAGAAAATTCACTAACAGAAAATAGTCCACACAAGGTGCAAACACCATCCAAATGGCAAGACAAAAGATGAATCCAAGATGCACAGGCAAGAATCTAAACACTGGTAAACAGGCTAGGCAAGACTATGACCAGACTAAGAAAACTAGAACAGGCTCTGTAAAGCCTGTGATATACACTGTGATCACAGTGATATATGCTAGACCAGTGCCCTGTTCTGCACATTTTGTATGTTTCTCTTATCGCTTCAAATGTTTGTTCTATTTGAACGTTGCACTGCAGTGAACATCAGGATATTCTACTATTATTCCCGTTCGAACTTAGACATTCTTTTGAAGCAAGCAATATGCAAATTTAACAGTGGCATGTGATGTCACACTCATTCGTGTGTGAATATGTTGTGCAGTGCAAATCCATGAATGATTTTTTTCAAAATGAAATAAACTTTAACAGATTTCCCCTGCTCAAGGAGTAGGAAGCAATGAACCATTTTGGGGCCATTTTGACTGGAACACAGTTTATGCACTGAGCTCATATCTAATGAGCTAATTATCAGAATCAATCAATCAATCATTTTCATTTATATTGCGCTTTTAACAACACAGGTTGTATCAAAGCACTGAACAGTATAAAGTAGAAGAATACAATGATAGGGATGTATAATGACGAGATTGAACAATTTATCAAATGCGGTTTTGTATTCAATTCAACGCTAATCGCTAAAAAGTTACGTAGGAACCAAAACTCCATCTATACAAAATGGAGAACAAAAAAACCTTGGGAGAAACCAGACAGTTGGGGCCAGTTGTCCTCTGGCCGGACGCCCAGCACATAACATCCAGTTCAATTTTAAACGCAGTTGTGTCAGAGTATAAATTACTTAGTGAGTGTGTGTGTGTGTGTGTGTGTGTGCATCAGCATCTGGTGATCTGTCCAAGGTGCACATCTAGGTGTTCTCATCTCTGATGAACATAATCTCTGGGTGTTGATCCACCATCTAGTCTGGATACAAACTGAGAAACAGAATAAGAAAAAACAAGACTAATATTAGCGTAGATGACATTCTTTTCTGATGTCACAAGTACATCATGTTTTATGAGTAGTGTTCCCGGTTCCAGCTGATCTAATTAATGCAGCCTAAAAATTTATTTGAACAGATTTGAATAAGAAGTGTATTAGTGTGTATGAGTTATGTGTAGGCTAGGTAAAAGATATGTCTTTAATCTAGATTTAAACTGACAGAGTGTGTCTGCTTCCCGAACAGAGTTAGGAGATTGTTCCAGAGTTTAGGTGCTAGATAGAAAAATGATCTGTCGCCCATGATCGATTTTGATATTCTAGGTATTATCAAATGGCCAGAGTTTTGAGCAAGCAGCGGACATGCAGGACTATAATGTGATAAAAGCTCGCTCAAGTATTGAGGAGCTAAACCTTTCAGGGTTTTATAGGTAATTAATAAGATTTTAAAATCTATCCGTTGCCAGTGCAGTGTTGACTGAAACCGGGCTAATGTGGTCATACTTCCTAGTTCTAGTAAGGACTCTAGCTGCTGTGTTTTGGACTAGCTGAAGTTTGTTTATCAGGCGTGCAGAACAACCACCCAATAAAGCATTACAATAATCTAACCTAGAGGTCATAAATGCATGAATTAATATATCTGCATTAGACGTTGAAAGCATAGGTCGTAATTTGGATATATTTTTACACATTTAACAGATGCTGGAAACCTGGTTTTCAAAGGAAAGATTGCTGTCAAGCAGCCCACCTAGGTTCCTAACTGATTATAAAGAATTAACAGAGCAGCCATCAAGTGTTAGATTGTGTTCTAGATTGTTACATGTGGGTTTTTAGGTACAATTATTAGCACCTCCGTTTTTTCAGAATTTAGCATTAAGAAGTTACTCATTATCCAGTTTTTATATCAATTGTGCATTCTTCTAGATTCTCAACCAGGCTGTGTTGAAATATACATCTGAGTATCACCAGCATAGCAGTGAAAGCTAATACCATGTCTCCTGATAATATCTCCCAGAGATAACATGTATATATCTATCACGCCCCGGCGCTTCTTCTGAACGGACCGAGGAGACTTCATCTCTTGCTTCTGGGAAGCAGAAAGTGCCACAACAGAGCGCTCCTCCCGCGACAATAAATCGTATGAGGAGCTACTGAGGTGGTAACTCACGCAGTCGAAAGATTAAATCTAGACTGGCCCCAGGAGCGAGAGACCCCCAAGCGCTCGAAACTAGACGACAGATTTCTGTCGGGTGGCAGGGGGGAGGGGCCTCAGCGACGGTCTCTCCCCTTCTTTGGCGATCTCCACAAGGAGTTGGTGCACTCGTGGAGTAAGCCTTATTCGTCCCGTGTCTTCGTGCCATCGACGTCAATTTATTCGACTATCGTGGATGCGAGAGGCACGGGCTACTCGATGATGCCCCAGGTGGAAGAGACGCTTGCGGTCTATCTCTCCCTGGGACTTCATCGTCCCTGAAAAAGCAGACCCTCCCCACCAAGCCGTGCCGTATGACATCTTCGCTGGTGGGGAAAGCTTTTCAGGCAGCGGGTCAGGCTGGTGCTTCCCTGCACACCATGGCGGTTCTGCAGGCGTATCAGGCTGACCTGCTGAAGGACTTGAGCACAGGCGGGTCCATAGTTGAAGAGGCGTTTTTAGAGCTGGGACAAAGACCGCGCCATCCTCCTTGATGCCCCTGTCTCGCCTTCCGGCCTATTTGGCGATGGTATTAACTGTTAACAGTTAATACCGTCGCCACTAGGTTTCGGGAGGCGAAACGCTATGAGGAAGCGTTTGTGAGGTTTCTTCCCCGCCGTGCTCAAGAGTCGGGACCGACGGCCACCCGGCCCCGACCAGGTCCGGTCCCTTTGAGGCGTGAGGCACAGAAGGACAGCGTGGCGAGCCGAGCACCCCCTCGTAGAGACTGGGGTGCGGCTGCGCGCTTCACAGTCCGCCTCAAAGAGAGCCTCCGCGAAAAGCCTTGATACTGGTGCGCTCAGGACCGTGGGGGTGCCTCCCCCCGGGGAGGGGCGCGAAAAATTCCAACAGAGAATAAAGGCTCCTTCCTGGCACCCTCAGGAAGCCATTGTTCAATCTCCGCCGCCACTGTTGTTTCAGGGAGCAACGGTTTCCAACGAAACGTTGGATGTTCGGTCGCCTCCTGCCACGTTTCAGGACGCCCGACCCCAACAAAACGAAAAAAAAAAAAAATTAGTGCCCCTTTCAGAGAAGCTGGCAGCGTGGAAGCTACTGCCAAATATCTCCCCATGGGTCCAAAAGACCATAGAAAGAGGCTACAGGATTCAGTTCACATATCGTCCTCCGCGTTTCAACGGCGTGATTTTCACTTCTGTGAAACTGGAATGGGCGCATTTGTTGATACAGGAGTTGCAAACTCTGCTGGACAAAGGGGCCATAGAACATGTTCCCCTACTAGACAGACAGTCTGTTTTTTCTCGTTCCCAAGAAAGATGGGGGGCTGCGTCCGATTTTAGATCTTTCGAGGATTGAACCATCACCTCAGAACATACAAGTTCAAGATGTTAACAATAAAAAGGATTGTTTCTCAAATCCAACCGGGCGATTGGTTTGTGACAATCGATCTAAAGGACTCATATTTTCACATATAAATATTGCCACAACACAGGAATTTCCTGAGGTTCGCTTTCGGGGGCGAAGCTTACCAGTATCGGGTTCTTCCTATCGGCCTAGCATTGTCACCCCGCACATCGCAAGATGCTAACGACAGACGCATCCCTCATCTTAGATGGCCGTCCAGCCCAAGGGATCTGGAGAGGTCATCTTCTCGAATAGCACATCAATTGCCTCGAAATGAAGGCTGTATTTCTGGCCCTGAAATACTTCCTCCAGCAGTTGAGAGGCTACCATGTCCTAGTGCGGGTGGACAACACGGCAGTAGTCTCTTACATAAATCGCCAGGGCGGACTGCGGTCGCGCCGCTTGAACGAGCTAGCGCAGCAGGTTCTGCTTTGGGCACAGGACAAGTTCCTGTCCCTCAGAGCGATTTATATTCCCGGGCACATGAACATGGGAGCAGACTTGCTGTCCAGACAAGCTGTGACACATGGGGAATGGAAACTCCACCCCGAAGTAGTCAGTCAAATCTGGAAAAAAGATTTTATGAAGCGGAGGTGGACCTCTTTTGCTTCACAGGAGACAGCACAATGTCCCTCTACTTCTCTCTGACTCATCCAGCTCCCCTGGGTCTGGACGCGATGGCCCATGTGTGGCCCAGAATGCGTCTTTATGCATTTCCTCCGATTGCTCTGCTCCCCGGAGTCCTAGCCAAGGTCTTTCAACAGGGGTCTCGCCTCTTACTCATAGCACCCCGTTGGCCAACCAGAATATGGTTCTCAGATCTAATATCTCTCCTCGATGGCTCGCCGTGGGCGATTCCGGTGAGGAGGGACCTTCTCTCTCAGGCACAGGGGACAATATTTCATCCCGTCCCCGAGCTCTGGAATCTTCACGTCTGGCCCCTGAGAGGGACCAACTAAGTGATGCTGGCCTTTCAGCCAATGTAATAGAGACTATTCTTAGCGCTAGGGCTCCCTCCACTAGAAGAACATATGCCACGAAATAGCGCATCTTCGAAAGTTGGTGTACAACACACCATGCAGACCCAGTTCACTGCCAAATTGTTTCAGTGCTAGAGTTTCTGCAAGAGAAAATGTCCTCAGGCACACATCCTAATACTCTCAGAACTTACGTGGCCGCCATTTCGCTTGCCATGCTCTGATTGAAGGGCTTCCGTGGAAACACCCTCTAGTTGTTCGCTTCATTCGAGGAGCTAATAGGTTGAGGCCGCCCACTAGGGCGACAGTTCCTTCATGGGATCTAGCTATAGTGCTTGAGGGCTTGGTGGACACCCCTTGAACCACTAGAGTCAGCGCCTGTCAGGTTTCTGACCCTAAAGATGGTTTTTCTAACAGCTATTACTTCTCTGAAGAGAATTGGGGATTTGCAGGCTCTGTCAGTCTCGCCATCCTGCCTAGATTTTGCCCTGGGCTGGTAAAAGCTATTTTGCATCCTCACTCTAGTTATCTTCCGAAAGTTCCATTCTCGACTGTAAATCTGGTCGTCCTTGAAGCCTTCTGCCCTCCACCATTCATGACACCGGAGCAGGAGAAACTTCACTTACTGTGTCCAGTACGTGCTCTCCAGATTTACGTCCACCGCACTAGCCAGTGGCGTAAGTCAGAGCAGCTTTTAAGATGCTATGGTGACACGCAACCGTGGGCGGCTGCCACTAGACAGACTATGTCACACTGGGTGAGAGATGCTATTGCCCTAGCCTATAAGGCGCGTGGTCAAACTTCGCTTCTAGGAGTTAGAGCTCTTTCAACCAGAGGGGTTGCATCGTCGACGGCTTTAGCAAGAGGCGCCCTTGCAGCAAGTCTGTGATGGGGCAGGTTGGTCCTCTCCGCACACATTTGTTAGATTTTATAGTTTGGATGTCCATGCTACTCCGGCTTGCATGTCCTTGAGTCGACATCCCAGAGTAATGTCTGAGACCTCTTCAGTGTTGCGCGCACACACCCAGACACTCCTAGTGCGGCGGCGTTGGTATTCTCGTTCCCATTAGCGCATTCAGCGCAGCATCGAGAATAGCTTTTGATAGGGAACGTCTCGGGTTACTTGACTGTAACCCTGTTCCCTGAAAAAGCGGAACGAGATGCTGCGCCAATGCTGCACTGTGGGCGTGACTGGACGTCCTTTCAGACAAAAATTTGACCTGAGGATGTTTCCGCCACATCTATTTATAACCTCCAGGTGTTCGGATCGGGTGACGTCACCTGACCAAGGTTATATAAGCCAAACTTTGGCGTGTTTGACACACATGCTTCAACAACCGGTCGAACAAAAGATGTTCTCCCATTAGCGCATTCAGCGCAGCATCTCGTTCCCGCTTTTTCAGGGAACAGGGTTACAGTCAAGTAACCTGAGACGATTTCTCGTCACTGAGTGGTGAGAACCTGTTTAATGTTTCGGAACGGAACGGAACGGAAGAGTGGTGTTGTGACATGCAACTAGTGCGCCTCACGGTCACCCAGCTGCTCTACTGCAGGGGCTCTGATTCACTGAACTAGTCGCATCCAAAGCGGTATCTACATCCCTCAAATTATTTCTGTCTTCAATTAAAGTTCAATTAACGCACCGCACGGTTTTAGATTAAAACGAGCGAACAAACAGCAGTCAAATTTGTTAGATTAGTTTGATAGTATCAGAGGCATGTAGATAACTAAATTATATTTGAGCGCTAAAGAACAGAGGGTGATAAATTGAAAAGGGAAGCGGAGCTACAAACAAACCTCTCAGCAGACAGGAGCAATCGAGTCGCAGACAGGAGCCTCAGGAGAATCAGGTGTTAACTAAGAGAGCTGCACTAGAAAATACTCTGCGATCTGAGCAGGAACTGAGTGGGTGTTAAATAATGTGTGAGACTGGTCGCAGATGTGTGTACAATGAGTGTTATTGTATGATAGGAAATGTAGTCCAGGTTATAGCGTAAAAGTCTGGTGTTAATCAGTTGGAAAGCAATGGGCCAGATTTGTGACAGTTGTTTACTGCTTACATATCTGAGATTGCGCAGGTTACAGATCCAGAAGCAAAAGAACTTGTCAACGTTGCCCTGTGACTTTTATTAATAACATAGTTTAAATTCTGAATTGATACATTATTTTTTCCAGCAATGAGAGGATTGTAAGAGAGAGTTTAAAACCTATCTATACCTTTTAGCCCATAGCTTGCAATATTCTTGTTGTCTGTTATTTTTATGCTCTGCATCCCATCCTTTATCATAAGCTCTATTGTTTTCAGTTGTAATGCCAATGGAAAGCAGTAAATCACGTAGTGGTCTGCTTTTGAGTTTCTTTTTCACTTTTCCTTTTTAGTTGTATAAATAAATGTAATAATAAATTGAGACTGCTGCAACCATGCTGTAACATATTGAATGTGACCCTTGTAACACTGTCAAAGAATGTTAACCACCTGTTCAACAATATAAGGGTTTTTAGTTATAAGTTTTTCCCTCATTTCCAGATGAACTGAAGTCCCAGCTGAAAATTAGACGAAAGCAAATAGCAGCCCAAGGTTAGTAACTTCCAAAATACTTACAAAAACCTAAATTTAAGCATTAACCATTTATTTTTGCATCCCTTTTCTTAATACATTCTTATCCTACTCATTTAAAGATAGGCCACATTCATGATGCAAGTTTAAGGAGCGACAACATATTTATATGGTAGTGAGTCCTGTAAATTATAGTTCTGTGTGTTTATGGAACAGCAGCATTTATTTGTAACCATAGCAACATTTTGGTGTCTTGTGGGAGTGAAGAAGAATTTAGCTATTTGGGATCAGTGATAGAAATGCTACTTTTTTGTTTATGCTTGAGAGGCTGCTTTAGAGAGCACTGTCTTGCAGTATTGCCATGTTCTCATATTTACAAGCACCAAGTCCATGGGTGTGACAACAGGGTATTGTAATTGCACTTTTTTATAACTCACACTAATTATATTACAAAATGACATATGTAGAATGGTGCATAAGTATGTGATTTGGGACAATTCTGTTGATTTTTGAGGGATAATTTTTGTGACAAACCTTTGGTTTTATTATTGGTCCCTAATAATAAGAAGAACACTAACAAAAACAATATGTCTTATAGCAGCTTTGGTAATATATAATAGTAATAATACCCTAATAATAATATCACATAATCTGGCGAAAAAGAAGAGGGCCCTGCGGCTCTTTGGCTTGTACGCTAATAAACAGAACAATTTTAATAAGGTAATAATAAAAGATGTAACAATTCCAAGAGGGCCCCTTGCACCGCAGTACGCTCCATCCAGTTCCGGTGCCCGCGCCCTGTGCGCTCCGTCCAGTTCCAGCGCCTGTGCTCTGTGCGCTCCATCCAGTTCCATTGCCCGCGCCACGGCGCTCTCCCAGTGTCTGCCCAGCCAGCACCGCCTCAAGTCTCATGCCTTGTGCTCTCTGTGCCCTACCTTCCCTTCGTGTTAATTGTGTAATTATCTTCACCTGCTCCTTGTTAGTTTAGTCTATTACGTCGTATATTTAAGTCTTGTGTGTTTGTCCAATCGTCAGTGTCCATACAATGTCCATACGTGGTTTTTGTTCTGCCTGTCTGTAATTATTATTATTTTGCCCATTTTGGATTAAATCTGTTTAAGTTTATTTTGCTTCTTGATTGCTCTCTCCTGCGAAACCACGACCGTGACAGGGACCATAATACAAGCAAAATTCAGCATTAAGCAAACAGTAGTGTTGATGTTAAACTTCAGTCAGGACTTCCGGTTTGATAATGAGGGGTTGAGACGCACGGTGTCTACGCTCCGCGTTATTTCATGTAATCTCATCAGAATACACCTGATTTTAACAGCAGATTGGAAAGTTTTTATACTTGTGAAACTTTACATCGTCGAAATAATCGTAAAATGAGTAAATCAACGAGGACAGGCGGCAAAACTCAACATGCACAGACTTGTCAAGAAAGCAGCAAAATGGCAGATAGCGGATCCGCATCCCCGCAACTTACAACCGAATCTCTAGTCAAGGAGCTCGAAAGGTTCAGAAAGGACATGACTAGAGAATTCGTTACACTTCTAAACAGCTCTCTGGAACCAATCCGGTCTTCAATTGAATCGATAGGTGCGACCCTGACAACGCAAGCAGCTACGATCAGTGAGATGGAAGCGGGCCTGCTCGAAGCACAGCGACCAGTTAACTCGACTCGAACATAATGTCAGCACTCTTCAAACGAAGATGACAATCATGGAAAAAGAGAATACGGCGCTTAAGGCTAGCATAGAAGATCTGATCTCTCGCTCGAAGCGCCAAAATATACGAATCATTGGCCTTCCGGAGGGTATTGAAGGAAGGAATGCAAGGGAGTTTGCGACTAACCTGTTTTCTGAACTTCTTGGCGACTGTCTAGCAGAACCACCTGAGTTGGATCGCGCACATCGCAGCCTCCGACCCAAACCTCGCGCGGGCGAACCTCCACGACCGCTGATTGTCAGATTTCATCGTTACATCATCAAAGATTCGGTCATGACATGGGCTAAAGCGCAGAGAGACCTCTCTTACAAGGATCACAAGATCAAAATGTATGAGGACTTTAGCACAGAGACGGCGAGGAAACGGGCGGCTTTCAACAAAGTGAAGAGCCTTTTCTACAAACGAGGAGTTCGGTTTGGAATGCTGTACCCTGCGCGCCTTCGAGTGAGCTGCAACGGCGTGGAACGGATCTTTGATTCTCCTGAAGCAGCAGAGTCGTTCTATCATCAGAAATTTACAGACTAACTGTGGAACTATAGACTAAACTGTATTGCACGATGGAAGGATGACTTTAACAGGTACAGTTTATACCACGCGGTTCTTCGAGATAATGCTTCCAGTTAAAGCTCTCGTTCTATTGCAATTACGTCCGGATACGTTATTAATATGTTTAAGATTTACGTTTCTCATGTATCACTAAAATTTAACAAGGTGTAAATTTAAGTTTTTGGAGTAGACAATTCTACGTGGTTAATCGGTTGTGTAAATGGGTGTTCTGGCATCTCGTCATGTTCAAAAGACGAGCTTCAGAGTTGTAAGTATAGTAGGTTTTTCTCTTTTTTTTCTCTTTTTCTTTTTTCTTTTCTTTTGTTTTTGTTGTTTCCTTTCTATTCTTCACTCACCTATTCATGTGTCTCAAAGATCTTTTCGCTCATTTTATCATCTTCATTATTATCATTTTCATTATTATCATCATTATGTGCTGTTTTTCTCCAACAACAAATGAGTGTTCCTAAAGTTAAAGTGGAGGAGGCTTACTTGCAATACTATCAGATTTGTTACCTGGAACGTGAGAGGCCTTGGTGGTCAAATTAAAAGATCAAGAGTTTTCTCGCATTTAAAAAGTATGTCTACGGATATTGCCTTTTTACAGGAAACTCACCTCAAGATGTGTGATCAGAACAGATTACGTAAGCCATGGATTGGTCAGGTTTTTCACTCAAATTTTAATAGTAAATCTAGAGGTACTGCCATTGTAATACACAAACGTATAAAGTTTGTCCCAAACAGTGTAATCTCTGATCCTGGTGGACGTTACGTAATAGTATCAGGTACTCTATATCAGACCCCTGTTATATTAGTAAGCGTTTATGCCCCTAATTTTGATAACCCGGCCTTTATGACTACACTATATTCCCACTTTCCAAATTTAGATACTCACCACCTTATTTTGGGCGGGGATCTTAATTGCACAATAAGTCCGACTTTGGACCATTCTCAGCCAAGGATATCAGCTCCTAGCTCAATGTCTAGGACCTTTTCATCTGTAATGGATCAGTTGGGGTGTGTAGATCCCTGGCGATTTCTCAATCCAACTGCAAAAGATTTTTCTTTCTTTTCGAATGTCCATCATGTATATTCACGTATTGATTATTTTTTATAGATAAAGCTTTTTATCTTTAGTCAAATCTACAGAATATTCTGCAATAATTATCTCAGACCATGCCCCACACATTTGGATCTCTCGTTCCCTCAAAATTCTTGTAAACATGCTGGAAATTGGAAGCTCAATAGCAGGTTATTGGCTGACAAGGAATTTTGTGAATATATTTCTAAGAATATAGATTTTTTGACACCAACAAATCTGAGTCTGTGTCGCCATCACTGCTATGGGAAACATTCAAAGCATACATACGAGGAAGGATAATCTCTTTAAATGCATATTGGACCAAATGCAGAAAATTAAAACAGCAGAAACTAATTGATAAAATTTTAGAGTTGGACAGATCAAATGCCAGGTCACCAAACACGGCTTTAGAGACGGAGCGGCTTAAACTACAAACTGAATTTGACTTACTGACAACCAATAAGGCAGAATTTCTGCTAAATCGAACAAGAGCAACATACTATGAACATGGAGAGAGAGCTAGCCGTCTCATGGCATCTCAGCTCAGACATCAGCGGGCTTCTCAATTAATCTCACAGGTTTATGACTCCTCAAATAATCTTATCAATGATCCAGTCAGAATAAATTCAGAGTTTGCTTCCTTTTATTCTAGGCTATATAAATCAGAAGCTTGTTCAGACACTAATGCTATTCATGATTTTCTCTCTCAATTAGATATTCCGAAATTAAGCTCAGAAGCAGTCAGTAGCCTAGACGCACCTCTTAGTTTGGAAGAGATAACTTCTTGCATCGCAACCATGAAAAACAACAAGGCCCCTGGCCCGGATGGCTTCCCAACTGAATTTTTAAAAAAGTTTTCTAATCAGCTATCCCCCATTCTATTAGAATTGTACAATCACTCTTTGGACCAAGGATTCTTGTCACCATCCCTAAGCCAAGCTTTGATTTCATTAATATTAAAGAAAGACAAAGACCCTAAACTTTGTGGCAGTTACAGACCAATTAGCTTAATTAATAATGACGTTAAACTATTAGCTAAGGTTTTGGCCAAACGTTTAGAGTGTCATCTTTCATCCATTATATCAGATGACCAAACTGGTTTTATAATGGGCCGCCAGTTATCGTCCAATATACGCCGTCTGCTGAATGTAGTCTTTACTCCATCCAGGTCATCAAAGCCAGAAATGGTCATTTCGCTGGATGCAGAAAAGCTTTTGACCGGGTGGAGTGGGATTACTTATTCACAGTTCTACAAAATTTCGGATTTGGATCTACATTCATATCATGGATCCGTTTATTGTACTCCAATCCCTCAGCATGTGTGAAAACAAACTCTGAAATGTCTACTTATTTTTCTCTCTCTCGGGGTACCCGTCAAGGATGCCCACTCTCACCTCTCCTCTTTGCTTTGGCTATTGAGCCTCTCTCTATAGCTTTGAAATCTTCTTCAGTGTTTTCAGGTATTAGTAGAGGCGAACAGGAACATCGGGTATCATTATATGCTGATGACCTTTTGTTATACATCTCAGATCCTCTTAACTGTATGAACAACATAATGCATTTGTTAAACGAGTTTGGCTCTATTTCCGGGTATAGGCTGAACTTTGCTAAGAGCGAATGTTTTCCAATTAACGCGTTGGCAAAACAAATCTCCCCGACGTTACTTCCGTTTCACATGTCTTTTACTGGTTTTCGTTATTTAGGGATTCAAATCTCAAAATCTATCAAATCTTTGCAAAAGAAAATTTTACTAAATTAATAGACCGTATTAAAGCAGATCTTCAACAGTGGAATAATCTTCCGCTATCGTTAGTAGGCAGGATTGAGTCAATTAAAATGAATATCCTTCCACGTATGCTTTTTCTGTTTCAGACGCTTCCTATTTTTCTCCCAAATCCTTTTTAAGTCACTTGATGCCATCATATCCTCATATATTTGGGCTGGTAAACCCCACGTGTTTCGAAGTTAACACTTCAAAGAGCCAAACAGGATGGTGGTCTTGCACTTCCAAATTTTCTTTTTTATTACTGGGCAGCTAATATCCAAAAAATATATTTTTGGTGTAATTCCCCAGATATCACTTGGTGTCGGATGGAAGCCAATTCCTGCGTATCATCCTCCTCATTACCCGCATTGGTTTTTGACCCCAATCTGCGATGTCCCACTAAATTCACCACAAACCCGATTGTACTCTCTTTACTAAAAATCTGGAAACAGTTCCGAAATCATTTCAAATTAAAAGCATTGTCCACTTTGGCGCCTATCTGTGGTAATCATCTTTTTGTCCCTTCTAGTTTGGATTCTACTTTCACACAGCTAAATGAAAAGGGTTTAATACAGTTCCGGGATCTGTTCTTTGATCACACATTTGGGTCATTTAACGATTTGTTGAGTAATTATAAAATCTCTAAATCAAACTTATTTCGTTATTTTCAAATGCGTGACTTTGCCAAAAACATTTGGATACTTTCCCCCAGCAGCCAAAGAATACTTCAATTGAAGATATATTCTTGCTACCAAAATTTCTGAACCGCATTTCCTCCATTTATGACCTGCTTCGGTCCTCACATCTTCTTCCTCTTTCTAAACTCAAACAAACCTGGGAGATGGAGTTAGAACAGGAAATTGACGAGGAGCTGTGGGACACTGTTTTAGCCAAAATTAACTCTGTCTGTATCTGTGCTCGCTTAAATCTCATTCAGTTTAAAGTTGTTCACAGAATCCATTTCACTAAAGCAAAATTAAAAAAACTCTGTTTATCAGAAGATGATAGATGCAATAGATGCCTGTTGTCCCCAGCAGACCATACTCATACATTTTACACTTGTCCTAGTCTGAATTCTTACTGGTCGTCTTTTTTGATACAATGTCAAAAGCTCTTAGTGTTTCTGTGATACCTTGTCCAATAGCAGCAATTTTTTTGGAATATCTCCTGTTGATGGCTTATATAAGAAGCACCATGCCGATATTATAGCCTTTGCCTCATTAATAGCCAAAAGACGTATTCTGTTACACTGGAAATCCTCATGCCCCCCTCCTAATCTCTCTTGGTTGAAAGATTTGATGTCTTTCTTACATTTGGAAAAATCAAATACTCTATCAGTGACTCTGTCAATTCATTCTATAAAATGTGGAATCCTCTGCTTTCCTTCTTTGAGACCATACCTGCATTATAGATACAGAATCCTTATTTACCCCCTTTTTTTATTTTATTTTTTTATTTAATTTCCTTTTCTTTATAAGAAATTACCCCCTTTCTTTTTGTTTTCTTTTTCCTTTTTCTTTTTTTTTCCCCTCTATTTTCTGTATAATATTTGTATGTGTATTCCCTTTTTTTTTTTTTTTTTTTTTTTTTTGTGTGTGTGTGTGTGTGTGTGTACATCCAGCCAGCAGAGGGAACCCTCTCCCGAGTACTGACCCGAGCCGTGCCCTCTGCTGCTACTTCCGGGTTAGGGCTATTTAACCGTAGAGCACCAGGTGCTCTACGCGAAGTATTGCCAGCCTGTCTGCCTTACCAAGCGTGTACCATTGTACTACTGACTACTATTGTGTATGACCTTCTGTTTGTTTTATCGACTCACGGCTTCACGGATCATCCTTGTTTGTTACGGTAACCGATTACTACTGAACTTTGTTATTGACCATTGCCTCCATTCGACTTTGCCCACGGATTTCCCTTTGTGTATGTTTGCCTTCCGGACTGATATTACTGTTGCCAACCCTTGCTTGTTTTTGACCATCCTCATCTGTGTGTGTGTTTCCAATAAACATCCGCACATGGAATCGCAATCGGCTTCCGCCTCCTCCTTACAGAATACTTCGCCTGACCAGACTCCAGCGGATGTGACACACATGCAACAATTGATGGCATACCAGGAGGAGCTATTGAAAGGTTACCAGTCCCGATTGGATCAACTGCAGTCGGTGAACGAACACCTCACCCGGTACATTCAGGATCTACCCCCTACTACGTTTTCTACAATAAACCTTGCCTTACCCGAAAAGTTTGACGGTTCTGCTGAACGGTGCAAGGGTTTCATTCGCCAGGTCAGGCTGTATTTGGAGTTTCAGCAGGGTAGATTCAACAATGAAGAAGTCAAGTGTGCATTTATTATGACGCTACTGACGGGAAGAGCGATTGACTGGGCGACTGCAGTTTGGGATACAGATCCCCACATCAAGACATCTGCTAACTATTTCTTACAGATGCTAAGAGAGGTGTTTGAATATCCTGCAGGGGGCAAGGATATCTCAACCCAATTAATGGATCTGTCCCAGGGTAAACGCACAGCCGCTGATTATGCTATTGAGTTCAGGACGCTCGCTGCTCAAAGCGGCTGGAATGATGTCGCACTCAAGGCGACTTTCAAACGGAGTCTCACGGCAGATTTACAGACGGAATTGGCGTGTAGAGGTGAGGATTTATCTTTTTCCGATCTCGTCAATTTAACAATCCGTATTGATAATCTTAAGCGCCAGGCACCGCAACGTAAAGCGCCGTCTATGATCACGAGCCAGGAAAAGAATCAAATGCGACACGAGTTAATGGAGAAACCGGAACCCATGCAAGTAAACTCCCAACGTGTCTCTATGGAAGAACGCGAACGCCGGCGTCGTCTTCAACTCTGCTTTTACTGTGGAGAAGGCAAACATTATCAGGTTGACTGTCCTCGCAGACCCACCACTACAAACCGGGTAAATATGAATCATTTTCACGTACTCAGCAACAAGGCTCTCATGTTACCTATCATGCTCGGTCTAAACAATGTAAAGGTTATGTTAACAGCAATGGTTGACTCGGGCGCGACCTTGAACATCATCAGTCGTGAGGTAGTCGCCAAATATCACATTCCTTCTCAACCTTGTGAATCTGTTTTAAGGATCAAGACCATTAATGACGAGGATATCGGAGGAGGCATTTCTCACAGAACCAAGGCTCTTACTCTCCAGGTTGGCATGTTCCACAAAGAAACCATTACGTTCTATATTGTTGATTCATCCAAGTATGAAGCAATCCTCGGGTTCCCCTGGCTTTCGGTACACGACCCAACTATATCCTGGGGTAGAGGTGAGTTAACGCAATGGTCTCACACGTGTATTAACAGATGCTTCGCTGTATCTCCAAGGAACTGCCTCACTACCAGTATAGAGAGTCCGGAAAATCAGAGGAGGATCAAGATACCAGCATGCTACAGGCAACTGTCAGAGGTGTTTAGCAAATCACGGGCAACAGAATTACCACCTCACCGACCATGGGACTGTGCGATTGACCTCCTACCTAACGCCATGCCACCCAAAAGTAAGGTATACCCATTGTCATTAACTGAAAGCCAGGCTATGGAGGAATATATTAATGAGGCTCTTAGCTTTGGGTTCATTAGACCCTCCACATCACCTGCAGCAGCGGGATTCTTCTTTGTAGGAAAGAAGGATGGAGGCCTGCGCCCATGCATCGATTATCGAGGCCTAAATAACGTCACTGTCAAGTTTCGATATCCCCTACCTTTAGTTCCATCAGCTCTTGAACAACTACGCGAGGCAAGGATGTATACTAAGTTAGACCTCCGTAGTGCCTATAACCTGATAAGGATCAAGGAGGGAGACGAGTGGAAGACTGCTTTCATGACGACTAGAGGGCACTCTGAATATCTTGTTATGCCCGTATGGGCTAGCTAATGCTCCCGCTGTATTCCAGTCCTTCATCAATGAAATCTTCAAGGACATCCTGAACAAATACGTGGTGGCTTATATTGACGACATCCTCATTTACTCAAAGAATGAGGCAGATCACATTGGACATGTCAAGGAGGTTCTGTCCAGGTTACTGAAGCACAGATTGTATGTTAAGGAGGAGAAATGTGAGTTTCATGTGTCACAAACTCTGTTTCTAGGTTACGAAATCAGCCACCAGGGAGTGAGGATGGACGATGACAAGGTTAAAGCAGTTACGGAGTGGCCTCAACCCACTACGGTCAAGGAGCTACAACGGTTTCTAGGGTTTGCAAATTTCTACCGACGCTTTATCCGAACTATAGTACTGTTGCTGCACCACTAACCTCTCTCTTAAAGGGAAAGCCGTCCAAATTGAGATGGAATGAGGAGCAATTAGGGCGTTCTCAACCTTAAGGAACGTTTCACCACAGCCCCTATTCTCAAACATCCTGATCCTGAGCTACCGTTTATCGTGGAAGTGGATGCATCGGATCATGGAATTGGAGCTGTTCTCTCACAGCGTCACGGTCAACCAGGGAAACTTTACCCATGTGCTTACTTTTCCAGGAAACTGACAGCAGCTGAGAGAAATTATGACGTGGGAAACAAGGAGCTATTATCCATGAAAGCGGCCATTGAGGAGTGGAGACACTGGCTGGAAGGAGCAGTGCACCCGTTCCAAGTCATCACGGACCACAAGAACCTGGAATATATCAAGGGAGCTAAAAGACTGAACCCCAGACAGGCAAGATGGTCACTATTCTTTACTCGTTTTCAATTCACTGTCACCTATCGTCCAGGTTCCAAGAACAGTAAGGCTGACGCACTGTCACGAAGATATGACGCTCCTCAGAGGGAGGGAATCCCGGATAATATTCTGCCACCCACGGTAATCCTGGCTCCAGTGTCCTGGGATATAATGGAGGAGCTGCAGAGGGAATTACAGCATGAACCAGCACCCCCTCAATGTCCTCCTGGTAAACATTACGTACCATCAACAATACGCCAACACATCCTCCAATGGGTACACACTTCACTAAGTTCAGGTCATCCAGGCATCAACAGAACGCTACAGTTAGCGCAGAACGCCTTTTGGTGGCCGTCAATATCTCGGGACGTGACGAACTATGTCAAGGCATGCCAGGTATGTGCACAATGCAAGACCCCCAGAGAATTGCCTGCCGGTTTGCTCAAGCCTCTGCCCATCCCTCAGCGACCATGGTCTAATCTATCCATTGATTTTGTCACAGATTTACCATTGTCTAACGGTTTCACAGTCATTTTAGTCATTATTGATAGATTTTCGAAGTCATGTCGATTAGTTCCCATGAAGAACCTCCCCACTGCCATGGAAACTGCCCTCGCCCTGTTCGAGCACGTCTACGGATTACCCGAGGACATAGTGAGTGATAGAGGTACTCAATTTACTTCCCAAGTATGGAGGGCCTTCTGTAAACAGCTCGACATTAATGTGAGCCTTACCTCAGGTTACCACCCACAGGCTAATGGACAGGTCGAGAGACTTAATCAGGAGATCGGGAGGTACCTGCGGACCTATTGCCACAGAGAACAACACAGATGGTCAGAGTTTTTACCATGGGCCGAGTATGCTCAAAACTCACTAGTCAAATTGGCTACAGGTATGACCCCATTCCAATGTGTCCTCGGGTATCAGCCGCCCATGTTCCCGTGGTCAGGAGAACCATCCAATGTCCCAGCCGTTGATGATTGGATTCGTAGGAGTGAGAGGGTGTGGGATAGTGCTCATGTGAGACTACAAAGAGCGATCAGGTATCAAGAGACCCAAGCTAACCGCCACAGACGCCCACATCCCCCATATCAACCTGGACAAAGGGTCTGGCTCTCGACGAGGGACATCAAGATGCGGCTGCCCAGTAAGAAGCTAAGCCCAAGGTATGTAGGACCATTCAAGATAATAAAACAAGTAAATGATGTCACATATCAACTGGAGCTGCCTACTAATTATCGTATATCTCCATCCTTTCATGTATCCCTCCTCAAACCGGTCCACCCGGGAGCTGACCCTGGCCATGAAGCCCCAGAACCACCGCCGCCACTTGAGATTGACGGGAATCCCGCATATCAAGTGAGCGAACTACTGGACTCGCGGAGACGAGGGGGTCGGCTCCAGTACCTGGTGGACTGGGAGGGTTATGGACCAGAGGAGAGATCCTGGGTAGCCGCTCAGGACATTTTGGATCCATCCCTTATTGAGGAGTTCCACAGAGCCAGACCCGATCGTCCAGCACCTCGCCCGCGGGGACGCCCACGAATCCAACCACGAGATTCTGCCCAGGACCAACCACGGCCACGAGAACAACCACGAGACCAACCACGAGATTCTGCCCAGAACCAACCACGACCACGGGGACGCCCACGAAATCAACCACAAGATTCTGTCCAGGACCAACCACAGCCACAGGGACGCCCACGAGGACGTCCACGAAAAGCTCCAGGAGTCGCTCCTAGAGGGGGGAGTTCTGTAACATCCAGCCAGCAGAGGGAACCCTCTCCCGAGTACTGACCCGAGCCGTGCCCTCTGCTGCTACTTCCGGGTTAGGGCTATTTAACCGTAGAGCACCAGGTGCTCTACGCGAAGTATTGCCAGCCTGTCTGCCTTACCAAGCGTGTACCATTGTACTACTGACTACTATTGTGTATGACCTTCTGTTTGTTTTATCGACTCACGGCTTCACGGATCATCCTTGTTTGTTACGGTAACCGATTACTACTGAACTTTGTTATTGACCATTGCCTCCATTCGACTTTGCCCACGGATTTCCCTTTGTGTATGTTTGCCTTCCGGACTGATATTACTGTTGCCAACCCTTGCTTGTTTTTGACCATCCTCATCTGTGTGTGTGTTTCCAATAAACATCCGCACATGGAATCGCAATCGGCTTCCGCCTCCTCCTTACAGTGTGTTGTTGTTGTTGTTGTGGTTGTTCAAAAAAAAAAAAAGTTACATGTGTGTATGTATACATATATTACAGTAATAAAAAAAAAAAAAAAAAACTTCAGTCAGTTCAGTGTTGTTTCTATTTAATAATATGAATTTAAAACAGTAAATTGATGTTGCTGAATTTTAGAAATTATAAACATGTTTTAATTGAGCTATAAAACAGTTTTGCTTGTCATTATTAATCTAAATTATCATTTTTCTTATTTTATTTTTTTTATTCTGCAGTGCCGTCAAACTGAAGTTACTATAAGTTATTAAGTCTTTTTACAGAGAGTTGTTAAAATGTTAATACTAAGAAATATGCCCTAGTGACTGTAAAAAGCTATATTAGTTTTTTATTGTGGATTTTATCATAACAGGATTTTTATTTATTTATTTATTTTTTTGGGGATAATTTTTTTACATTCAGTATCTCTCATTGTTTTGGCTTTATTTGTCCAGCTTTTTGTTAATTACAGTTCATAACACTTCTGGAATAGGTGACATTATAATGCATATTGCAGATGTTTCTCATTGTACCTATTTGTTCTGTTCTATTTAGGCTTAACAGAAAACCAAACAGCATCAGAGTCAGACTATGTTGAGGAAAGAATTCTTAACCAGATAGAAGAGGAAAAGAAAAGGTGTGTCTCATTTTATTACTGAAATATTTGTAATTTACTAACCTTCTTTGATCTTACCTGATAAATTACTCATATGGGTTTGTTTTTTCTTCATAGTTATGAGATCAAATCTGGGTGTTTAAAAGGGTTGAAGACAGAAATTGAACATCTACAGCTGTTGCATGGAAAGTTGAAAGTGAAACTTCAAAAGGACTTTGAGAAATGGTGGACCCAGGAAGGCGCTAGGCTACAGGTTGTTTCGTATATTTGATTTTGTTCACATTATGTAGCAATGTGTTATGCTACTTTTTAAATCTTGATAACCTTGCAGTACTGTCCAGAATTACCTGATCTAATGATCAAACAATTGCTAAATTGCAATTGCAATCAAATATTTGCAATCAAATGTAGCAGTTTATAATTTTCAAGGATTCAGGGTTTTATTTGTCACATAAACAGTTATATAAAGAATATCTAACTAATATATAATGTCAATCAAGCCCGCTCCACAGAATACAAATGCTTATAAAGTATATGGCAAATAAAAAAGAAAGAGAAAGAATTCTGGGAAGTACAGGAGAGTGTAATAGACTTATATAAGGAAATATTCAGAGGACCAAATATGTTCAAGAAAAAGAGTGCACAAAAGTAGGTACAATAATATATAGAATGTCTGGAATGTTCACTCTCTCGCACAAGAATCACACAATGGTCGTCTTTTGGACAACTGTTAAGTCAGCAGTCTTCCCCGTGATTGAGTAGCCTACAAACCTAGACTGAGAGACCACCTTTGCAGGTGTTCTGAGTTGATTAACTAATTAGAGTGTGGGAACAGGTGTCTTCAATATTGAACCTTTTCACAAAATTTAAATTTTCTGAGATACTGAATTTAGGGTTCCCTGTCTGTCAGTCATTACAAGTTTTGTCATGATGACAGACTGGTGGGGGGTCTTGCTTGGAGCCCTTATTAGCTCTGATAAGAGAAAACGCCAATGAAATTTGGCAAGTGGTTAACTAATCCTGAGCTCCTCCCGTCACGTGGGTATAAATAGGTTACAGGTGTAAGATTTTGCTTAGGAGCTCTCAGTCTCACCAAAAGAGCAATTTCTGTTTGCAGTTGTTTTGCGTCTTTGTAAAGATACCATTTTGACTGTGCCCTCTTGCCCTACTATGTTGTTTGGTGCACCGAGGGAGGGCCAGATGTCAAACGCAGCATTGGGGGATGGGATATCGTCAGCTGAGGAGAATGATGAGGAGGAGCCATGGCCTTTGGGAGCTGTGGCTTCCTCCAAGTCGGATTCAGAGCTGCAAGCCATGCTTGCCCAGGCTGCTGCGAGTATCGGGCTGAAGGTGTCCACACCGCCCAGCCGTCAGCCCTCGTGGCTGGATGGACCAGCCCTCGTGGCTGGTAGGACCACGGCAGCTCTCGCTGCTACGGCCTGTAACGCTGCGGGCCAAGCCACCTCTGCCCTGCATGCCATGGGAATCATGCAGGTTCACCAGGCCAAAGCATTGAAAGAGCTGCGAGGGGTAAATCCAACCCGAGATTAATGCAGAAGCTGCACACAGTAACCGACTTCGCTCTGGTGGTGACGGTTCACAGTGATTCACAGCAGTACAACAGCAGACTGAGGAGATTGAGCACATACTCCCCAGCGTGATCTTCCAGCTGCCAAAGCTCCGTTGTGGGTTTCGTCTCGCCCAGCTTGTCACCGAGGGCACCCCTGCGCAACAACACCAGCTCCATCGTGTGCTAAGCCCCGTTAAGGCCGATGCGTGGAGCACTATGCAGGACGTCTGACTGTTTCCCGCTTGACACACCCCTTGGTATGCCGATGACCCTGATGGTGCCACTTTCAAAGAGATTGGATGTGTGGTTAGCACTACCCAATCCTTCACTATGGCTTATCTGGACAATTCAGCTCGTTTAAGCGATCCAATTTGCCTGGTGCCTTCCCAAGTTCAGTGGCGTTCTAGAAACTTCTGTGGCAGCCCAGAATGCTTCTGTCTTGTGAGAGGAAATTGCTGTCCTCCTGGCAAAGGATGTAATCGAGCCGGTCCCTCCAAATGAAATGAAGGCAGGGTTCTACATCCCCTAATCCATTGTACCCAAGAAAGGCCTTTGAACGCCTTCTCGACCAATCCTGGATCTGTGAGTTCTGAATCAGGCCCTGCACAAGCTTCTGTTCAGGATGCTCACGCAGAAGCTCATCGTCAAATGCGTACAACACCAGGATTGGTTTGCAGCAATAGACCTGAAGGACGCGTATTTTGTCTTCATCCTTCCTCGTTACCTTTTCTTCCTTTTCTACAGTTCACATTCAAAGGTCGAGCATGGCAGTACAAAGTCCTCCCCTTCAGGCTCTCCCTGTCTCCGCTGATCTTTACGAAGGTTGCAGAGGGCGCTCTTGCCCCCTTAGGAAAAGTGGGCATCAGACTCCTCAATTATCTTGACGACTTGTTTATTCTAGCTAAATGGGCATGGCGCAGTGGGACACTCCATGTGACAATCACACCGGCTTGTCATCGCACTTTCAGCCACTTTCTATGGGCAGGGGTGCCCTTAGAACAACTGTCGCAGCATGTGGTAGTAACCACAGATGACAGGCTGGAGCGCGACATGCAATGGGCAGGCAGCTTCGGGACTTTGGCTGTCTGCTTTGGCACATCAACTGCCTGGAGCTATTGGCAGTGCATTTAGCCCTGCACCACTTCTGGCTGCTGCTGCAGGACAAGCACGTGTTGGTCCGCATGGACTCCATGGACTGGATTCCACAGTTTGCCCGCCATTTCCTCCTATGGAGTCACTCACAGTTCAAATTACTGCATGCTGTTCATATTCTGGGGGAGCTCAATCATGCAGCCGACTCGCTCTCACAACTCACCCTCCCCGGATAATGGCAACTCCACCCCGAGATGATCCAGCTTATTTGTCAGTCAATACGGAGAGGCTCAGGTCGACCTGTTTGCTTCTCGCAAATCCTTCCATTGCCAGTTTTATCAGGACAGACGAGCAGACCCAATTGCAGAAAAAACTGTTTATTTAACAAACAAAGGTTTTAGTGTAATAGTCCAAAAACGGGTGAAACCGCTGGCAGTCGACTCCAGCCACACTTCCAGCTGCAGAGGCGGTGAAGGATGGCACATCAAATGGACGCGCAATCAGGTGGGACGAAGGGTGAACCAGACTCTACCGGTGGGGCGGGAAAAAGGTGGCCGGTTACAGCGGTAACCGGGAAGCCTCACACAGTAAGGCATGGAGGAATGGGAGAAGAGGCATTATTGTTAAGATGGGAGCGAATGACAGGCTTAACCCTGAATACAGGGTGTACCCGACCAAGAGAGGAAGGTAACCTGAGCCTAACAACCACCGGACTGAGAACTTTGGTGATCTGGTATGGCCCTATGAACCTGGGCGCCAGCTTGCGAGAAGTCGCCTGAGAGGCAGGTCCTTGGTGGAGAGCCATACCTTCTGACCACAAATGTAGTGAGGAGCAGGAGTCCGATGACGGTCGGCTGCTACCTTGGTGCATCTAGAGGTCTTGGCCAAGACCCTCCTGGCCTTATTCCAGGTTTTACGACACCTCCGGACAAAGGCTAGATCAGACGGCACCGCAGCGTCGGGTTCCTGAATGGGAAACAAGGCGGTTGATAACCAACAGAACATTCAAAGGGTGACATACCTGTGGATGCCACTGGTAGAGTATTGTGGGCGTACTCTACCAAGAAAGCTGCTGACTCCAGGAGGCAGGATTATGGAGCGCCAGGCAGCGGAGTGCTCTTTCAAGATCCTGGTTTGCTCGCTCACATTGACCATTAGACTGAGGGTGATAACCTTGGCCGAGGGGAGTTTGGGGAGGGCAATGAAATGGACCGATTTAGAGAAACGATCCACCCCCGTAAGGATAGCGGTGTTGCCCTTAGAGGGGGAAGACCAGTAACAAAAACCAAGGCAATATGAGACCAAGGACGGGTGGGAATAGGAGGGGACATAACAGACCTGACGGAGGCTTGTTAGAGGTTTTTCGTCTGGGCGCAGACTGAGCAAGCCAACACAAACTGCCTGACATCCTGGCCTACAGATGGCCACCAAAATCGCTGACGGATGGCTGCCAACGATCTCCTGACTCCCGGGTGACAGGTTAGCTTGGAGTCGTGGACCCACTAGAGGACCTCAGAGCAAAGGGGCTCAGGAACGAACAACCGACCTGCTGGACACCCCACAGGAACAACCACTCCTTGGCCGGCCTCGCTGACACGTCTGTCAATCTGCCACGTAAGAGCCCCCACAACCACCCCGTGAGGGAGGATCGGGTCGGCAGAAGCCGCTTCCCCCAGGGGCTCAAAAAGGCGAGACAAGGCATCAGGCTTGACATTCTTGGATCCAGGCCGGTACGAGAGTGTGAACCTGAAGCAATTGAAGAAAAGTGTCCAGCGAACCTGCCGAGAACTCAATCTTTTGACTGAACGGATATATTCAAAATTTTTGTGATCTGTCCAGACCAAAAAAGGCTGAGTGGCCCCCTCCAACCAGTGACGCCATTCCCCGAAAGCCAGCCTGACTGCCAGCAGCTCCCTGTTGCCGATGTCGTAATTCCGTTCAGCAGGGTTCAGACGGTGTGAAAAGAAAGCACAGGGATGTAGCGTTGGGACAAGACAGCGCCGACCCCGACATCCGATGCGTCAACCTCAACAATGAATTGTCTCTTAGGATCTGGAACAGAGAGAACAGGAGCAGAGATAAACTTAAGATTATCAAAGGCCTCCTGAGCCAGAGAATTCCATACGAAAGGTGACTTAGTAGAGGTGAGCGCAGTTAAGGGTGCAGCCACTTGGTCAAAATTCCTGACAAACCGCCGATAAAAATTGGCGAATCCCAGGAATCGCTGCAGAGCCTTTCTGGAGTCGGGTACTGGCCATTCAGCGACTGCCTTAACCTTGACAGGGTCCGGTTTAAGCTTACCCTTCCGCAACAATGAACCCAAGGAATGAGACCGACTTGGCGTGGAACTCACACTTCTCCGCTTTGACAAATAGTTGATTCTCTAGCAAACGTAGTCAACAAGGCAAAAACGGTACTAACTAGACTGAAGACAGGACTAAGACTGGACAAACAAAAAAACTGATCAAGCTATCAAACAGGTGTTCAGAGTCAGAATGAACAAACATCAAACGACGGACTGACAAAGGATAGAAAACACAAGAAGATAAAGTAGGGAGGGTAACTGACAGAAATGGGGTGCAGGAGTGTGAAACAATTAGGGTTAACAAGAGGGGAGGAGTTAACAGCAAAGCACATGGCGAGCTGTCAAAACAAAGGCCATGTGCTCCAGGACAACAAAACACAAGACAAACACAACAGGCCACTGCCAACCCCTAACAAGTTGTTTTTGAGCCTGATCACACAGACACTGTGCAAGGTCAGGGAGGAAGAACAGGTTCTGCTGGTTGAACTGTTTTTCCACGATTGGAGTAGTGCTTTCCTTCCTTGGAGCGTAAGCTTTCACTCTCCACCCTAAAAGTATATGTGGCTGCCATTGCAGCACTTCACGATGCAGTAGACGGCCGGTCTTTGGGGGAAGCATGATCTTGTTGTTAGGTTCCTGAGGGGTACCAGAAGGTTAAATCCTCCTAGGATCCTCCTTGTTCCCTCATGGGATCTCTTGATTGTCCTTGCTGGCCTTCAGAGAGGTCCCTTTGAGCTGCTTGCGTCAGTTGAGCTGAAGTTCTTGTCTGTCAAGACCTCCTAAATGCTCTCACTTCCATCAAGAGGGTCGGGGACCTGCAGAACGGAATCTAGAGGCCCTGGTCGAAGGTCAATGCGTGTTCGGTCTTTTCTTTGCGTCTCATTAACAATCACTAATATTTATTAATCTTTTGTTTCCAATTGTAGTACTGACCTTATACATAATTTTATCTGACTCCAATCTTTCGTGATTGTAGTTATATTTATTTAAATGTAACTGCTGATCCCTCTAGTTGTGATTTAAATTTGGATCATTAATTAACTATAATATTTCCTAGTTTCGACTTTGTTTGTTAGGAGTCTGGGTCGCTTAGAGACCTTGTTTGGCCAGAACAGACTCACGACACATCTGGGCTAGTCCAGGTCTTAGTTAGAGGCTACCCCGTAGATCGCTTACCTTAATGCAGCCATCTCCTCGATAGACTCAAAAAGAGTAATTTTGTATGCGTTCCCTAAGTAATAGCATGCTAAGCCAGTTTGGTGGCCAGAAGTCAAGATCTCAAAACGGCTCCATTCATCGATCGTTGATCTGACCCTAGTACGCCAACAATGCGGAAAAGCTCATAAGTCACTAACCTACTAGAAAAGTTTTTTCAGACAATATTATAAGTTAACCAAGATTAACATTTATTTTGCCAGGCAAGAACAGTTTCCAAATTGGTATAATTGATAAACATTTGCACAACTGATCAGCAGTACAAAAATAACACAAAACAAAATTAAACAAACTTAAAAGGTCAGTATACCTGGTCTTTAAAAAGTACATAGTATACATAGTATAGTGTATCAGGACACACACGCCTTGTTGTGTTTTGTCACTTTCTTTATATACTCAGACCAGACAAAGAGATGCCAAATGTAATTGCAAAAACATTTTGGTGTTTAGGTTCCCGTGCTCCAGTGTCACACCTGGCTGGAACACTTTCAGAGACCTAAAAGGAGGACACACCTCCTTGTCAACAGAACACAGTTCTTAATCTTCTCCATAATATAAGTGATTACTGTGAAATTGAGACCAATTTACCAATCGGTGTTGTTTACTCTCTTTTTGAAGTCCTTTTGTTCCTTTGGATATCCCTTCTCAGATTCGTCTTAAAATTTACAAATGGTGGTGCCCTTTTTTGCATCAGGAAGAAGGTGAATAGGGCCCCATTCCTATATTTGCCTGAGGTGCCAAATTCACCAAGTCTGCTCCTTTCCCAGAATGTCGCTATCTGACATCCTCCAGAATTTCATATAAATATATATATATATATATATATCTGCGTTTGCATTCGCCGCTACAGCTTGGTGACGCACAACGAAGTGGAAGTCCTGGAGTGCCAGAAACCAGCGAGTCACCCTGGGGTTGGTTTTCTCACGAGCCATCCACTGTAGTGGGGCATGGTCAGTAATTAGAGTGAACTTGCGGCCGAGGAGGTAATATCGCAGCTCCAGGACTGCCAACTCAATGGCCAAGGCCTCCTTCTCCACTGCAGCATAATTTCTCTCGGCCGGGGTCAGCTTTCGGCTGATGTAGAGAACCGGATGCTCCTCTCCCTCCTGGATCTGTGAAAGGACCGCTCCCAGACCCGTATTGGAAGCATAGGTTTCTAGTAGGAAGGGGCAGCTGAAGTCCAGGGCTCGCAGGACCGGCTCCGAGGTCAAGGCTGCCTTGATCTTCCCAAAAGCCTCCTCTGTCGCGGGTGTCCAGGTTACTTTTTCTGCCTGCCCCTTCCTGGTCAGATCTGTCAGGGAGGCAGCTAGATAGGAGAAGTTGGGGATGAAGCACCTGTAGTATCCCGCCAATCCCAGGAAGGAAGTTCCTGACCGCTTCCACCTTTTTCTCCTGGGGTCGGATGGGAACCCAGGTATTTGGCTTCGGAGAGCGCCAGGTGACATTTCCGAGGGTTGGCTGTGAGTCTAGCCTGTCTGAGTTCAGACAGCACCCTCCGCAAACGCGGTCGAGAGGGTCCTCCCAAGACTCCGAATGGATGACCATGTTGTCCAGATACGCAGCCACGAAGGACTAATGGGGGTTGAGGATGATATCCATCATTCACTGGAAGGTTGCTGGGGCCCGATGTAAGCCAAAGGGAAGGGTCCGGTACTGCCAGGTTGATGTAGTCTATAGGTGACGGGGCCAATTCTTTCAATGACAGTATACGGCCCTTGCCAGGTCGCCAGGAATTTGCATGCAGCTGTTGGAATGAGGACCATCACCTTGTCTCTGGGCTGGAACTCCGTGGTTGGGCTGCCCGGTTATAGTGGCATTGTTGGGCCTGTTGTGCTTTAAACAGGTGTTCCTGGACTAATGGCATGACCCAGTCGATTCTCTCCCTCATCTCTTTGACATGCTCGACAATACTTTGATGGGCTGGTGGCTACTACTCCCACGCTTCTTTGGCGACATCCAGGAGGCCCCGTGGCTGTCGGCCAAAGAGAAGTTCGAAGGGCGTAAACCCAGTGCACGCCTGGAGAACTTCTCTGATCCCTAAGAGCACGTAGGGGATCATTAGGTCCCAGTCCTCCAGTCTTCTGCCACTACCAGCGGCAACATTTGTTTGAGGTTTGATTAAATCTCTCCACTAACCCATCGGTCTGGTAATGGTAGACTGTGGTGCATAGCTGTTTTACCTTCAGCAGCCAGCAGAGGTCAGCCATTAGCCAGGACAGGAAGGGGGTACCCTGGTGGGTAGCCCTCTGTGGCTGGCCGGCCGCGAGCAGTTGATCAAACCCGTCTCGGCCGAGTAGCACAGGGACAGGCAGATCTTTCACCACACCCACCTCTAAGGGCCAAGTTCCTGAGACTGCCGACAGGTTGATGCACCTTTCCGGCACTTGCCATGTGTCGCCGTGTACACAGGTGATGGGGATGTAAATTTTTGATTCAGGACGAGGGGCAAGGATGTTAGCTCGGACAAGTGTGATTCCACTACCGAGTCGAGGAGGGCTTTGAACGTTCCGCGCCCATTCATGTGGGGGCCATCCTTCCATGGTTGCTGTTGTCTTAAACATTTGAATGTACATCGTCACTGTATATCATCACCTCAAAAATGTTTTCATGGCTTTTAAAAATGTCAGGTAGCTGGTGTTTCACATGCGTTCAACCATAATTTTGTGTGGTGTGTTCATAGACAAATTTTAATTGCGAAGACACAAAACACACTTTTGTTGCATAGTTGTAAATATTAGTACTGTTTATATGCCTCTACATTTACAATGACAACAAAAACTATATGTATTATATATCTGCAAATGCTATTACTGCTACATCGAGCTGATTATATAATTTTTTAAATATTGGTACACTTCTCATAGTGTTTTTTTTTCTTAACTGATCACTCTGCTGGATGCTATGACCAACACATATGCTCAGTTTAACAATAGGCCAGTCATTTGTCCTTTGCCCCACAACTTCTACTCATAATACTAATCTTCCCTTTTTATTTTTGTGCTCTAATGCACATTTCCATGATGTTAATGCTCAATTGTTAATTTTTAGCTTGGCGTTAGTACGCTTTACTTTTGACAGCAATATAAACAACCAATGGCCACTATGTTATAATATTCAAAGCTATTATTCAAAATTGTATGCATAGTTATGTTACATATATTGACAAAATAAATTAATATAAACGTATGAGGAGCTAGAATTGTTACATTGGCCTAAAGTATATATTTGTATAATTTTTCATCAGGGTCACAGTGCAGAGAACACAGAAAGCAGTCCCGACAGCCCTCTCAGCTGCTTGTTAACCAGGTAACAATGTTACATATTTATATATGTATATGTGTGTGTGTGTGTGTGTGTGTGTGTGTGTGTGTGTGTGTGTGCCTGCTGAGTTTACAAATGTCTTGTAACCGTACGTAACCCTTGTTCCTTGAAGGAGGGAAAAAATACTTTACTTTGACCTCTGAGCACAAAAAAAGGCCAATCATAATTGCCAAATGGATTTTGCATGCCAAGCCACTCTCCCTGACATTCATGTATATAGGATGGAGGCATGCATCCACTTTTTCAGGTTTATGCTGAGGAGCCCCAGGAAGCAAGCAATCCAGCACTCTGGGTTGCTTTTTAGTAAAAGTACATAAAAACATGCATCCTTCAGGTCAATTGCTGCAAACCAGTTCTGGTGGCATTTGCAAGACATTTGCTTCTGTGTTAGTATCTTGAATGGTAGCCTCTGAAAGTAGCCGGAGTTAACCAGGCTGTCAGCCTCTACACAAGTGGTGTCAACAGAACAATAGCCGTTGTACTGTTCATGTCTAGAAGACTGTGCACATCCACTTATTCAGGTTTGCGCTGAGCAGCAACCCAGCAGTCAGCGCAGTTCAAGACTTTTGCAAAAGGGACGTAACATCTCCATTCCCTCCTTCAGGAAACTAGGGTTATGTACGTAATTGGGACGTCTCCTTTCAGTTAGTCACTACAAGGTTATGTCAAATAACTTCATGGGGTTCCTGTGGAAAACACCACAACCTGAACTGCATTTCGAAATTGAGGCCATAATGAGGCCAAGCTAGCATGTCAGACAAAATGAACTCAATAAATAACCCTGAGCAATATATTCAATACACAAACTGAGCACTTTTCTTCTGAAAAATCTTCAATGTCCAGCAGATTCTTCAGTTATCTGAGGACAATTGAGGAACTTAAACATAACTATTAAAAAAGGTTCAAACATTCACTTGATGCTCCAAATTTTTCCCATTTTGTATAATCTCTCTTATTTTGTTAAGAATTTTCACATATTCTGCATGAGGTGTCCAAACTTTTATATGGCATTGCCCTCCAGAGACTGAGACTGACTAAATTAATGACCTTCCACTTCTTTGCTCCGATGAACTCCTTGACTGAATTGGCAGAGTGGTTTGAATTTGTGTCCTGTTGCAATCTGAAGTGCTTTCTTGTGAATCTGGTGGCTTTTTCTTAACTATTTGTTATTGTTTATTTGAGGGTCACAGTAAAAATGTTTTTGTTCCATAAATTTTTTTTAATTATTATAATTTTTATTTTGTATTGAGAATTTCTTAGTACTAATTAATATTTATGTAATAATTATTGAAAATAATACAACATAAAATATTCTGATCCTACTTTTTTAATTATGGTAGTATTTTATGTTAAAATTGTTTTAAAATGCCTTTCTGAAGTCAGATTAGGGCCAGGTAAACAGCTGCAATTCCATGTTTTAGCTACTAGATTCCTATATAGCTCTATATAAAAAAGCTTATAAACTCTCTAGACATTTTATTAAGACATTTATTATTTTGCCATATTTTTACAGCTACACCAGAACTATTTATGTGTATATAGTGCATTTTGTGTCAAGTCACCCTCATTTCAACACAGTCTCACCCCAACTCGTCACCTATTGCTGCTTGGTCAGAACCGTTTGCCATCACTTTTTGATGCACAGGGTACCCCTTTAGCACAGGGTACCTCATCTTTCGATGGGCATGTCCTTCGTTGAGAAGAGTTATGGCCCCACTATGAATGGCGTCCATTACAATGGCAAACTCACAGGGAGTGATAGAAGTATATTTATTCAGAAGATCAATAGCAACTGGAATTTGTGATTTGTCTTTAAGAAATAAAGTAGTGTCATCAGCTGGTTAACTAATAAATATATGCTTATTGACAACAATAATATACCGGATCACTACTTGAAAGGAAGAGATGGACAGGGCAACCCTGACAAACTTTTTATGATATCTAAAATTACATTTTCTTCTTTGCACACAAGCCTATTTCATATTTTAGTAAATCACAGTTAATACAACATTTTTTATCACATGAAGCTTTAGTCCAATAGTATCAGATCAGGAAGGAAATTCTTTTTTTATGTCAGGATGTTTAAGCAGAGAGGAATTCATTTTCCAATATGAAGCTCTAAAACTAGTATTTGAGTGTCCTGTGGATAAAGGAGAATGGTGTGATGGTCAGTTAAAGGTGATAGAAGTACTAACAGACATTTTAAAGGATTGTTGTAAAAGCTAATAATGTAAATGAGAGTCTTGATTGGTTCTTTACTTTGTCTTTAACTTAATTTATTTCGGTACATGCAAAGTAAACAGTTTTTTCAATCCTTCTATTTTTTTCGCTTACCATTTTGTCGGGAGCAGGTGATAAGCAGTTGCGAAAGTGCTGAATAAATGAATGATATATCATCATCTGCCTTGTTTTTTTTTTTTTGAATGATGGTTTAGCTGGGCTATCTGGAAGCAGGGTTTTATCCGCAGACAGAGTTTCCCCATAGATGCATAATTATGAGAGTCCATCTTGTCAGAATGATGTGAAATACGCAGTATATATCTCATTCTGTCTGTTGTTGATGTCATATCTTGAGACTCAGAAAGCTAGACGTAGATAATTCTATGTAAATAGAACATATATTTGCCATTGTGAATGTTTGTCAATGTTATCCAAAGGAACAAAAGGACTTCAAAAGAGAGTAAACAACACCATCCCTCCTGTTGCTTTATGAAACCCTCCTCACCTCTGCTCTTCCTACTTCCTCCTACTGCCCAAAAGACTTGGCTTAAAGCTCAATAGGAATAAGGCATTATATGTCATGTGTCTTGTGAACCTGTTGTTCTTCACGTTCATGTTTGGTCTCATTTGAAAGGTCTCAGTGCGATTGGTAAATTGGTCTCAATTTCACAGTAATCACTTATATTATGGAAAAGATTAAGAACTTGTGTTCTGTTGAGAAGGAGGTGTGTCCTCCTTTTGGGTCTCTGAACATGTTCCAGCCAGGTGTGACCCTGGAGCACGGGAACCTAAACATTTACATTTACATTTAGCGACGCACAAATGAGGTAGGCAATAGAAGCAATTAATGTCAACAAAGGGCAGTAGTGCATAAGTGCTCTGAGTGGGGTCTTGGCTTACCTAACGCAGACACAAGGCTTTTTTTTTTTATATATAACAAGAATAGGATAGGAAAGAGCAGGAGAAGAAGAAAGTGCTATCGATGTTGGGTGAAGTGTAGACGAAAAAGATGAGTTTTGAGTTTGTTTTTGAAGATTGCTAGTGACTCTGCTGCCCTAGTGGCAACGGGCAGATCGTTCCACCAGCGAGAAACAGACCAGGTGAAGGTGCGCAAGAGTGATTTTGCACCTTTTTGTGATGGCACTGCAAGACGCCTTTCGTTTGCAGAGCGTAGGCACCTGGAGGGAACATATGATTCAATTAGTGACTGAAGTATGAGGGAGCGGAGTCTGTGATTGTCTTGTAGGCCAGCATCAGGGATTTAAATTTGATGCGGGCATCTATAGGAAGCCAGTGTAAACTAATGAAGAGGGGCGTGACGTGGGCCCTCCTTGGTTCGTTGAAGACCACCCTTGCCGCTGCATTCTGGACCATCTGAAGAGGTCTGGTTGTAGAGGCTGGGAGGCCAGCAAGGAGGGCGTTGCAGTAATCAAGCCTACTCAGCACTAGTGCCTGGACGAGGATCTGTGTAGCGTGTTCGGATAAGTACGGTCTGATTTTCCTGATGTTGTACAGCACAAACCTACAAGATCGAGCAGTTTTTGAAATGTGCTCAGTGAAAGTTAGCTGGTCGTCAATGATCACTCCAAGGTTCCTTGCTGACCTAGACTAGGATACAGTAGCCGAGCCTAGCTGAATTGATAGGTTGTGCTGTATGGTGGGATCGGCCGAAAAAACGAGGAGCTCTGTTTTTGTGAGGTTTAACTGCAGGTGATGATCCTTCATCCAGACTGAGATGTCGTTTAGGCATGCAGAAATTTGTGCAGAAACCGTGGGATCGTCTGGTTGAAAGGAGAGATGGAGTTGAGTGTCGTCAGCATAGCAGTGATATGAGAAGCCATGTTTCAGAATGACAGAACCCAGTGATGTCATGTAGATGGAAAAAAGCAGTGGCCCAAGTACTGAGCCCTGAGGCACTCCAGTAGTGAGGTGATGAGACTCTGAGACATCGCCCCTCCATGATACCCTGAAAGACCTACCAGAGAGATAGGACTCAAACCACTGAAGGGCTGTTCCAGAGACACCCATCTGCCTGAGGGTTGATAGGAGTATGTTATGGTTTACCATGTCAAAAGCAGCAGACAGGTCCAACAGGATAAGCACTGAAGATTTTGATTGTGCTCTTGACCATCTCAGTGCCTCAATGACCAATAAAAGTGCAGTTTCTGTGGAGTGGCCACTTTTGAAACCTGATTGGTTGCTGTCCAGAAGATTGTTTTGTGAGAGATGGGACGAGAGTTGGTTAAAAACAACACGCTCTAGTGTCTTAGCCATGAATGGGAGGACGAATTTTGATACCTCTGTTTCAGAGAGGAGGGAGAAAGTGGAGAATGTGTTGGGGTGCTGTGGTTTGGTGTGTGTAAGGCGAGGAGCTACAGGAAATTGGTTGCTGATTTTAGTGGTTTTGTTAATGAAAAAACTAGCAAAATCATCTGAAGTTAAGGATGACGATGGTGGGGGGACTGGTGGGCAGAGAAGAGCAAAGAATGTTTTAAAGAGGCTCCGTGAGTCAGAGGTGTTGTTAATCTTGGTTTGGTAATAGTTCAGTTTAGTAATGGAGACATTAGTAGAGAATGAGGAGAGAAGAGACTGATAAAAACAGAGATCAGATTG
Source organism: Puntigrus tetrazona (assembly GCF_018831695.1). NCBI lineage: Eukaryota > Metazoa > Chordata > Actinopteri > Cypriniformes > Cyprinidae > Puntigrus > Puntigrus tetrazona. Next base: position 167,309 of record NW_025048296.1, on the reverse strand, counting down.
ATCTTTGGTTTTACGCCATTTTCTTTCCGCAGCTCTGAGTTTGGAGCGATGTTCACAGAGAACATAAGATAACCAGGGGGCAGAGGGAGTTGGCCGGGCAGGTTTGGTTGTTAGAGGACAGAAAGAGTCCAGGCAGGATGTTAGAGTGGAGCAGAGGGTATTGGTAGCAGTGTTAACATCTAGTAAAGAGAACTAGTTAGGAGGAGGGAGTGACAGTGACACAGCAGAGGAAAGACTGGTTGAAGAGAGTGTGCGTAAGTGACGGCGAAAAGTGACCAGCGGAGGGTTTGGTGTTATGTCGGAGGAGATTAGGGTGATGTTGAAAGTAATCAGGAAGTGGTCAGATGTGTGCAGTGGTGTTACCTGGGCATGATGAGTAGAGCAGTTGCGAGTGTAAATGAGGTCCAACTGATTACCTGATTTGTGCGTGGCAGTGGTGGATACGCGGCTGAGATCAAAAGACGCCAATAGGCTGTGGAAGTCACAGGCCAGACTCTTATCAACATGGATGTTGAAATCTCCTAGCAGTACCAGAGGAGTGCCATCCTCTGGAAAAGCAGAGAGCAGCACAACCAAGTCATTAATGAAGTTACCAAGGTGCCCTGGGGGGCGATACAGAACAATCAGAACAATGGGGTTGCCGCGACCGCTGCCACGGTGTAAACACTACTTTTAAAACTATCTAAATTGCGTGACTGAATTCAGCAGGGCACGCTTCCCAATTTACAACAACAAAAGGTCCGAAACTCGCACGACACTTCACGACAATAATCACGTGACACGAGGTAAACAATACAGCGAAACCTAGCAACGAGACTGCGCTACAATAAGACTACAGACTACAAGACTACAAGACTACAAACAAATACACTTACACCCTCCTGCAGACTTATGCTGATCAACTGCTTCTCCTGTCGAATGGACTAAGAGTACTGCTTAATGCTTAATGTTTTACCTGGCGCTGGACACGCCTCCCAATTTACAACAACAAAAGGTCCGAAACTCGCACAACACTTCACAACACGCTCCTGCAGACTTATGCTGATCAATTGCTTCTCCTGTCAAAACACCAAAAGGTTTTTACAACTAAATTTGGGATTTCTTTGTCTGGTCTGAGTATTTAAGGAAAGTGACAAAACACAACAAGGAGCGATTATGTAGCCAGATCGGCCCGTAGTGTGGTGTGTGTCCTATGTGGTGTTTATGTACTTTTCTAAAGACCAGGTATAAAGACTTTTTATGTTTGTTTTATTTTGTTTTGTTTTGTATATGTACTGCTGATCAGTTGTGCAAATGTTTATGAATTATACCCATTTGGAAACTATTCTTTCCTGGCAAAATAAACATTAATCTTGGTTAACTTATAATATTGTCTGAAATAATTTTTCTAGTAGGTTAGTGACTTCTGAGGTTTTCCGCATTGTTAGCGTGCTAGAGTGAGTCAGATCAACGATCAATGGATGGAGCCGAGGACACGTTTTTGAGATCTTGACTTCTGGCCACCAAACTGGCTTAGCATGCTGTTACTTAGGGAACGCATAAAAAATTACTCTTTTTGAGTCTATTGAGGAAATGGCTGCATTAAGGTGAGCGATCTGCGGGGTAGCCTCTAACTAAGACCTGGACTAGCCCAGATATGTCGTGAGTTTGTTCTGGCCAAACAAGCGACCCAGACTCCTAACGAACGATAAGTTGAAACTAGGAAGTATTATAGTTAATTAACAATCAAAAATTAATCACAACTAGAGGGATCAGCAGTTACATTTAAATAAATATAACTAAAATCACAAAAGATTGGAGTCAGATAAATGTGAAGGGTCAGAATTAAAATTGGAAAAGCAAAAGATTAATAAAAATGAGTGATTTTTAAAGAGACGCAAGGAAAAGACTGAACGTGCATTAACCTTCAAACCAGGGCCTCTGGATTCTGTTCTTTAAAAAAGGGGACCCTACATTAGTACCTGGGATCAAGATGTGGTTTCTTAATAAGAGGCTTAACTACAGCCAGTTTGAATGTTTTGGGAACATATCCTAATGACAATGATGAATTAATAATGGTCAAAATAGAATCTATGACTTCTGGAAGCAAATCTTTTAATAGTTTAGATGGAATAGGGTCTAACATACACGCATACATAATTGCTGGTTTAGATGATTTAACAAGTTTGTACAAGTCTTCCTCTCCTATAATAGAGAATGAGTGTAATTTTTCCTCAGGGGATCTATAGCTCACTAACTGATGTGAAACTGTAGTTGACGGCTGCATAGTTACAATTTTATTTCTGATGGTATCAATCTTAGAAGTAAAGAAATTCATTACTGCTTCTAATTCATTCAATACTTCTAATTTAGTTTTTCTCCACCTGTGCTCCATTTTCCATTTTCCTCTTTAGGGTGCGTGTGTTTTCATTATACCATGGAGTCAGATTGTTTTCTTTCTTCTTTCTTAAGTGCAAAGGAGCAACTGTATCTAAAGTGCTAGAAAAAAGAGAGTACATAGTTTCTGTTATATCATCAAGTTTTTGTGTCGTATTGGATGTGCTGAGGAATTGAGGTCAGGAAGATTACTTAGAAAGCATTCTTTTGTGGTGGAAGTGATGGTTCTACCATACTTGTAATAAGGTGCAGAGTTCACACAAGACTAGATAGTGATCTGAAATATCATCACTTTGCTGCAGAACTTCAACCATTTTAACATCCATTCCTTGTGACAATATTAGATCTAGAGTATGTTTTCGACAATGAGAAGGTTCAGACATGTGTTGTCTAACCCCAACAGAGTTCAGAATGTCTAAAAAAGTTAAACCTAATGTATCTTTTTCATTATCAACATGGATATTAAAATCGCCAACAATTAAGACTATATCTGCGGTCAGCACTAACTCAGTTAGAAAATAAGCAAATTCTTTAATGAAATCTGTGTTGTGTTCTGGTGCCCTGTATACAGTAGCCATTACAAACATGACAGGGGATTTATCACTAGCACATGATTCTATAGATTTTATATGCAGCACCAACACTTCAAATGAGTTATACTTAAATCCTACCCTCTGAGAAGTACTTAGAATATTGTTGTAAATTGTATCAACACCCCCTCCCTTACCTTTTAAACAAGGCTCATTTTTATAGCAGTAATTTTGGGGGGTAGATTTATTTAAAGTAATGAAATCATCTGGTTTTAGCCAGGTTTCTGTCAAACAGAGCAAACTAGGTTCTGATCTTTGATCAAATCATATGTATAAAGTGTTTTTGTGGAAAGTGATCTAATATTCAGCAAGCCAAGTTTTATCATTTGCTTCTTTGTATTATAGGTAGTTTTTCATTTGTTGAACATTAATTAAATTATTGTTTTTAATTTGGTTTGGGCATATTCTAATTCGGCGAACAGACACAGTCTCTATAGTGTGATATCTAGATGAAAGAGTCTCTATGTGTTGAGAATTAACTGCCTCCTGTGACATGAGGCAGCTAACAGACGGTCGGTTTAGCCAGTCTGTCTGCTTCCTGACCTGGGCACTAGTTGGTCAAGTTGGAGCTAAGACTATATGCCATATTTTTAGATAGAAGAGTGACACCACCCCAGGAGGGATGAAGACCATCTCTTTTCAACAGGTCAGGTCTGCCCCAGAAACTCATCTAATTGTCTATAAATATAAATATATATTGAAATATATTTCAAAATACACAAAAAATACAGTCTCAATTCCCCCAGGTTAAAATTCACTGGAATATCCAAAGCCCCTAATATGCAACCACAGTGTCCATCCACTATAAAGCTTATCCTGTTCTGCAGTCTCTGTGGTCAAATTCAAAACATGCCACCTTACATTAGCCATGGTTGTGAAATGCAATTGACTCTTGTGTGTCTCGTGACTGATCTCATCACTATGTTTTTTGGCAATAAATACCTGTGACTGCACATATATTTGCTTGTATGCATTTTATATTGTTTAGAAGCGGGTAAGTTTAGGATAGGTATGGGATTAGGTGCTCCAATGAGTGTATGTATGTGTGTGTGTGTATATATATATATATATATATATATATATACACACACACACACACACATATACATACACATACATACAGTTGGTAATGAAAGTATTCAGACCCCCTTAAATGTTCCACTTTTTGTTATTGCAGCCATTTGCTAATATCAAGTTGTTTTTTTCCTCATTATCGTACACACAGCACAGTTTTCTTTTTGCAAACTCCATGTGGGCTTTCATGTGTCTTGCACTGAAAATAGGCTTCCGTCTGGCCATAAAGCCCCGACTGGTGAAGGACTGCAGTGATGGTTGACTTTCTACAACTTTCTCCCATCACCCAACTGCATCTCTGGAGTTCAGCCACAGGGATCTTTTTGCGTTTTTCTTTACCAATTCTCCCACAATAGCTCAAGCTCTGGTCATCCCAAATGTCTTCCATTTAAGGATTATGGAGGCCACTGTGCTCTTAGGAACCTTAAGTACAGCAGAAATGTTTTTGTAACCTTGGCCAGATCTGTGCCTTGTGTCTGAGCTCTTCAGGCAGTTCCTTTGACCTCTTGATTCTCATTTGCTCTGACATGCACTGTGAGCTATAAGGTCTTATATAGACAGGTGTGTGGCTTTCCTAATCAAGTCCAATCAGTGTAATCAAACACAGCTGGACTCAAATGTAGAACCATCTCATGGACATGGACAGCACCTGAATTAAATATGAGTGTCACAGCAAAGAGTCTGAATACTTAGGACTGTGTGTTATTTCAGTTTTTCTTTTTAATAAATCTGGAAAAATGTTAACAATTCTGTGTTCTTCTGTCAATATTAGGTGCTGTGTGTACATTATCAAGGAACTTGAATGATTGTAGCAAATGACTGCAATATAACAAAGAGTGGAAAATTGAAGGGGGTCTGAATAGCTCACCCTAATTAGCCTATTGCCTGCCTATTTTTGAGCCTAAACTAGGAAATAAAATGCTTAAATTTTAATTATTGCAATTTATAATTATTTTAGGCTACAGCCCTATGTTTGTTGAAGAGTAGCCTTTTTTCTGGAAGACTTGAAATTTTAAATAGTAGTTTATTTGAATGTAATATATAAAAAAATAGTGCTATCAAATTACACAGATAAATCACTGATAAACACTGATATTGGATATATCCTATCCTTACTATACTTGAAACATCATGTCTTGGTTTGTTCACTGTGTTATAGAGCCTTGCCCCCAGCTGAATACTCATCTCCCTCTATTCCTTTAACTGGACATAAAGAGACTGATGCTGATATACAGGCCTTTATCAGAGCCAGACACAACCTGGTCAACAACACAGGTATTATTTACACACACACACACACACACACACACACACACACACATGCATGTTGACCTAAGGAGACATTTTAAATATTAAAATAGAAAGACATTTTATAAAATAATAAACTTTGTATTTAACAGGTTTGTACATGGAAATAGAATAATTTATTTAAACTTTATTTAAACATCCAAATCATTTGAAATAAAAAAAATATATATATTATTTTACTAATCAACAAAACACACATATTGCAACACATTATAGCCTTTATTTAATAACAATCTGCATTTATATGAATTGCCAAGGATCACTGTTACAGATAAGAATCTTTACTGTTCTATTGAAGAAGTGTCTGATGTCTGGGATTGTATGAGGGTCAGTAAAAGCTAATTTTGCTCCAGTTGTCAAACATTAAATCTTTAACAAAACTGCAAAATTTATTTTAAACATTAGTGTAATTGACTTAAAGACTACACAATAACTATAAAGCGCATTTTAACTGTAGTAAACACTCTGAACTTCTACACATATTAGCTTAGTATTAAAAGTAGACACACACAGTGTTTGGTGTCTTGGAGAAACTGAGTGGCATCTGAAAACTTGGAATGATGAGAAAGCACCAATGAAATATTTGGCCACAACCTGATGGAAAAAGAAAAATATAATTACTGTAAATTCTGGACTATAAGCCTACTTTTTCATAGGTTTTGAACCATGCGGCTTATACAAAGGTTAAGGCAGCTATTTTTTTCCACCGCTAGAAGCGCTCTAACCGAATTAGAATCAAAACTAAGACAAAATAAATGCAAAGAAGAATACGCTAGTTCAAGAAGAATACGCTAGTTCCTCTTTAGCAGATATAAGTCGGTAGAAGCGGATAGAAGGACGACAAATTACCAATCCTGTCAAACTCTATCTTTTCAAATCCTCACCTCTTCATCATGGAACCCACACGAAGAAGTTCGTATGATGCAAGTTTTAAGTTGAAGGCCATCGATCTCGCTATACAAGAAGAAAACTGTGCTGCTGCTCGGAAGCTTAGCGTCAATGAGTCTATGGTGAGACGCTGGAGGAGGCAGCGGGAAGAGCAAAACTTTTTTTAAATAGAGCGGATGCGGCTTATATGCAGGTGCGGCTTGTTTATTTTTTTATTTTTATTTTTTAAAAAATAGAGCGGATGCGGCTTGTATGCAGGTGCGCTTTATAGTCCAGAATTTACGGTAATCTCAACAAAATGAAATGATGCCTTTTAAATAATTTAAAATGTAATATCAGTTAATTACACTTGTGATTAAATTTTTTTCTGGCACACACGCACTAAAACAATCAAATTAAAAAACATCTCAATTGGTAACACTTTATAATAACTGCACACTATGAATAATTAAGTAAGCATTAGTAAATAGCCAGTTTATCCTTTATAAAGCATTGTTCCAACATTAATTGGCATAAGTAAGCAGTTTATAAATACACACATATAAATGCCTTGTTCTTGATTTATAAGTATAGGGCCACGGGGTGAAGAATCACACAGCAAGGAGAGCTCAAAATAAAACATCGGAGGGTGGTTTTATTACAAAAAGTGAAAGTCAACAGAGTGGATGAATCTAAATGGGGCTCTCTTCCTTGTTCAACCTCTGTGGTGCAGTGGGTCCGTGTGGTGCTCCGTGAGAATGGGCCGATCGGTCACACACTGCTGTCTGAGGGACAAGAGAAAAGGCGTTAGTGTCAAGTCTCATGGAGTTGATGCTCGTCTTCTGGCTTCTGGCTCTAACTACCTGACTTAATAAATTAATTACAGCAGGAATATGTGTTAAAAAAGTATATATTAACACTCTGAGCAACTATTACAATTTGTCTAAATAATTTTCTAAATGACCTTATGAACCACTAACAACTCCTAAATAACTGGTTTGTAAATAATGTATTTTTAATAAATTAATTGTTAATAAAGTATGAAAATACAATTATTAAACACTATAGATATGCTCAAGAACAAAACATTTAACACTGTATTTATAATGATAAACCTATTAATGTTGAAACAACGTTTTGAAATAGATAAATTTTGATCCATTTTGGATGGCAAAGGCAAATAAACAAAGCACATGAAATACTGTTTTGATGACAACAGAAAAGGAAAAAAAACAAATATAGGTAAGACTTTAAACTACTGTGTTTTACTGCATAACTAATAAGGAATTATTGAAGAACTGAAGGATAATTATTTACACTTAACTCACTATTAATTACCAAGGAATGTGTTAAACAATCAATATGTACTACAATTTTATGATTGTGTTAGGTAACAGTTAGCTAATCAATAACTAATGTAGACATTGAATTATAACCCTTTCATATAAATGTTGTTATTATTATTATTATTAGTAGTAGTAGTAGTAGTAGTAGTAGTAGTAGTAGTAGTAGTATGAAAATCCAAAACGAAATATTAATAAATATTTTATATACATTACTGTATGCGTGCCTCCTCAGCCTATACAAATAATTAAATATACATATGTAAGGCAAGGACTGAGGAAAAGTAAAACAGATTCAAACTTTAGAAATTAATTCAAAATTAATAAATTAAGAATAATCAGATAATTCCACAGGAATTACTTAGAAACTGAAACAGTATTTTAAAGTGAAAATAAGGAATCCATTAGTAATTCAATAATATCAAATAATTCTGTAGCACTAATTTCAAACCTGAAACAGTTAGCCTATTCCAATGTTCAAAGATAGTGAAAGCTTTGGTAATTAATAAAGAATTATTAAATAAATCCACCTGAATTTCTTAGAACCCGAGCTAGTATTCTAAAGTGAAAATATAAGGAACCCATTAATAAATAATGAATAATTATAAAATATTTCTGCAGGTCCTATTTTGAACCTGAAACAGTAGGCCTATTTTAATGTGAAAAAATTAGAAAGTGTGACAGAAACAGTGGGCGTTGCGTCAGGCCTCGGAGAGGCTTTTTATTAACAAAAAAGGTACAAAATATAGTGTCCAGGGGGAAAAGTGTCCAAATAAACGGGGGAACTGGTGTCCTCGTCGTACTGTAGGGGAAGTGCAGGTCGGATAGTGTTCCGGGGGAAGGGTCCAGGTAAAGGGCGGAGTCCGGAGGCCGCAGGCGCTCCCCTCTCTGGTCCAGGGCGCGAGGGGCGGCTGCTTCTTCTCGCGGCTTCTCCGTCGCTTCTTCCTCCGGTCGGCAGATTTGAAGGGATAAACAGCCCGGCATCCTGGCCCATCAGCGGTACACGTGTGCAGTCTTCGCCTGGACTACGAAGTCCGACAGCACGCTTCTCTGGCGGCGTGGCGAGTCCCTTCACGCTCCCTTCCTGGACCCACGAGGACACCAGCGTGCATGCATGGGGGAAGAGACCGGTCTCTCAAAAGAGGCACGCTCGGCGAGACACTTCAGGTGTGCCTCGTCACACGCCGCCAGACCTGTCCAATACCACGCCCACTCCCGTAGGTTAAAAAGGTTAGATGTTAAAACTACCCAAGACTAAAAAACAAATATGATCCAACAGTGTTTTCCCAGTGATTCAGTAAACATAAACTACTAAATTATTCAATAATTAACAAATATAATTAATTAACAAATCACCATTTTACAGAGTTTACTGTATTTGTAGTAAGTTGGGTAGTTATGGCAAGACAGTGGAGTTGTGGCTCTTTTCCTAGGCAGATTTCCTACAGAACATGAACACAAAGCAATTATTTATCATACTGGGCAAAAACATAAGTCAGAACCAGAAAGGCAAAACTTTTCAAGAGGGCCAAAACAAAAAAGTATTATAAGATGATCTGACTTTGATTTAAGTTGTTTATAGTAAAAATTTGTGTTAACACTTTAAAATAGGTACTGGGTAGGATTAGAATGTAGAATAAGGTCATGGTCATAAGGCATGGTACACTCATGGATATATATCCATTTGACACAAAATGTCACTTACACCCTTCTGGTTCTCACGCCTCGTTATTAGTAATTATAGTAATGAGTCTTTTTGGGTATGCAGCAAAAAATGCATATTTCATATCTATTATAGGCTAATAATAATAGTAGTGGACTTTAAAACAGTTGCTACATGTAGTAGTACTTTGTATTTGTCCTTTTACCCAAGTGATTGATTTGTGGGCCTCAACCTGACCTTATTATTATTATGACTATTATTTTAAAGTTATTTACCTTAACTTATAGATAATTAATATTAGTTCTCCAAGAGGTAGAATACATTATAGAGTACAGAATACATTAGTTATTGATTAGCTGATTATATAACACAGTCATAAAATTGTATAAAATACTGATTAGGTAACAGTAAGTAGTAAGTTAGGTGTTAATGAATAATTGCCTGTTAGTTCTTCAGTAGATCCTATTAGTTTTGCAGTAAGTGTTCTCAAACAGTATTCTAAACTGTTAACCAAACATACAACAATCACTAGAAGCTGTGAGGTACAGCCTCACAGCCTTTGAATCCATTCAGCCAATCTCTATGTCTGATAATTTTTAGCATAGCTTAGCATAGATTATTGAATCCAATTAGACCAGTAGCATTGCATTCAAATATAACCAAAACGTCCACTCATTCAGGACCATTCAGCGCAACTGAAGGTTGTGGCAAGAGGAATGTAACATCTCCTTTCCTCTTTCAGGGAATGAGAGTTGCACAAGCAGGATGATGAATTAGACACAGTATTTCAGAATAAACAAAACTAGAATGCAGAAACACAGAATTGTTGGAAAAATCAGAGACCGGAGAAACAGGAGCATGGGCAAAGGGGAAGCACATATGTAATGCCTAGCCAGCAGAGGGAGCCCACACCGGAATACTAGCAGTACTCCATTCCCTCTGCTTTCTTCTACAGTCATTTCCTGTGTGGTACTTTATAACCAGAAGCCCTTCTCAGACCCATTGTGAGGTATTGCATGGTGACCTGCCTTACCAAGCGTTCTCTGTTATATCTTGACTGTTGCCACCAGTATGATCTCTGCCTGTTTGTTTGACTCTCGATTCACGGACCTGCCCATTGGACTCATTGGTATGGGAACAGAAAACAGGAGTCAGATCAAAAGTCAGTAAAGTTTAAGCCTTCAAGGATGTGATCAGGCAGCACTTTGTATAAACAAGCACCGACAAACTGAAGAGCTGTGGCATGTGCTTTATGCTGAGTGAGATGATGGGTCCTGAATGGGGCTGCAGATGCTCGAAATTAATACTCAGGTGAGAGTGATCGCTGGGATTGGGTGGTGATTGATCCTGGACCATCCATGACACAATGACACCTGATCTCAATATTGCAAACAACTCTGAACAGATTAACTCTAAAACTACTAGCCAATACTAGAGATTCATATACTTTTGCATTACACAGATATAAAACAATGGATTATTTTTCTCAGTAAATAAATGACAAAAAGTTTTTTGTCTAGTTTGATTGGGTTCTCTTTGTCTACTTGTGCTGAACATCTGATAATGTTTTGGGTCATATTTATGCAGAACTGTAGAAAATTGTAAAGGGTCCACAAATTTACAAGCAACACTGTATATCCGTGGCTGAAGCAATTTGTGTGGCTTCCTGTTTATGACCAAATCACAGTCATGCCAATATGCAGCCAATCCATATCTCATATTTACGAGTGTAGTATTGCATTTATACAACAGTGTGATGTCACAAGTAAAAAAAAAAAATAACTGAATGTCTTTAAAAGCCCTATTTTGTGTGTAACTACTTCCACCACAGAATCAAATTTAAAGTAACAAAGGAACGTTAAAAAGGGGAGGGTGAATGTGATTCTTCACTTCTTTGTAATTGTTAACTTTACTAACTATACTACTTTACTTTTAAGCATAAACAAAAGTCCAAAATCATTCACTATTCTGTTAGTATGAATAGTGCAAGTGGTGTGTTCACAATAACAATTTCAAAAAAAATTAATACACGTTAAATATCCAGACGATGCACTTAAATTACTAAAAAAATAAAGTGTGGAATGTTAAAAACTTCATGCACTCCTCAACTGAGAAAGCTTAAATTGCATCATTAAGGGGTAGGGGCTATTACACATTCAGAAAAAAATGAGAATTTATACACTACGTGATTAAGTATGTTACTTGTTAATGATACTTTGTGTTTCTTTTTTAAGGAGCGGCAAAATAAGAACATTTCTAATTAAGAACAGAGGAGGACAAAAATGAACTCACACATAACTGCAAAACTGTGGACCAGGTCAATCACCAAAGGGCACCTTAATGACTCCTAAGTATGTCAAAACCCTGATTTTGAACTAGACAAAAATGTCTGGTTCAGAAGAAGCTGGGCACTCTAACAATTATAACAGCATCATTCTATATTACATATCACAGTTTACAACCTGGCTGGTTATTAATATGTTGCCTTTCAGTGGAGAACATACTAGAATGAGGAGTTTAATTTAAAGATGTTGTAGTTAGATAGCAACCATATGTATTGTTGGTAAAGGGATCTATTTCATCTGAGCAAAAGTGTTTTCAAGTTATTGTAAAGTGTTATATATAAGTTCTGCTGTAAAATATTGTCATTGTTTTATGATTTTATGTTTTATGGTCTTATAAAACTGTCAAATATTTTTATTGTTTACAAATGTTTTATTAAATTACATTACTGTCATTTTTGAGATGTAAAAAGATTCTCTTTTCAATCAATGGTAAATTGTTTCTGGCTACTTTGCTTATTGCTTCATGCTTTGCTCCGTGTTTATGTACTTTTTGTGTTTTGTAACTTCAGCAAATCATCACAGTGCTCAAAAAACACTTTTTTTCAGAAGCACAGAAACTAAAATCTTTTGGGACTGGAATAATATTATAAAAAAGACTCTTTGATGGAAAAAATCTACTTGCTGCATGAATTGCCATAAACTTCTACAAAGGATTGTGTTTCTTTAAAAAAAGTTACTTGTTGGACTTTCAAAACAGCAGTTGTGAGTCCTGTGAATCGATGGCACAAACAGGGATTGAAACCCAAAAGCACTCACGACAACAGATTTTCATGAGTTGTCGATGTTTACGTATTGCTGCCATAGCATCCTCTACCCCAGATATGGTTATTACAGGGCTTGCAAACACTGGTATTTTACCAACCGCTATATATTTTAATACTATATTTGAAACTTTAATCAATGTTGGTGCGCCTGGAATGAAATCAATGGCTCAATCATAGGGTCGGTGTGGTGGTAATTGCATGTCCTCCTTCTCTCTGAAAGCTGCCATCAGATCTTAATATTTGACTGGTATTACAGGGAAATCTCATTGACTGAATTGTTTGATCACAGGTGATTCTTGACGCAAAGAGATTAGGCAGTGGTGAAGACATTTGTTTCCCCATTGTCTGAGTTCTTTATGAGACCAGGAGATGGTGAGATTATGCTGTTCAAACCAGGGGAGATAGAGATAGTTTCTTTAAGCAAAGTACTGGCTAAAAGCATGATTTCTTGGGTGATGAAGCAGATCTCTCCTGATCCGCATGAGTGTCCATGTAGGGCTCTGTCATGAACCGCATCTCTGTGGCTCTCTCTAACAGTTTATATAGAGGGAATAAAGTTACACCTGGGCAGGTAATCAGACCTAGATAGAGGACATGATGGGAAATGCAGTTCGGGATGGCTAGTACTCAGGGGAGAGTTCCCTCCGGTGGCCGTTGGAGAGAGCCATAGAGGCCTGGTTCATGACAACTTGTTTGGGCTTTGTATGAACTTAATTTAATTTAATTTAATTTAATTATGTATACAACTTTCATTGTGTCCACCAAAAATTTCCACATAATAAACTCAATAATAAAAGCAATTAAAACTGATAATAAAAATAACTATAATAAACAAACAAAATACAGTAACATGGTAATATGGTAGACATAACATACCTAATAACAAATAATAGGCAAGGCAAGGCAAGGCAAGTTTATTTATATAGCACATTTCATACACAATGGTAATTCAAAGTGCTTTACAAAAGAGGAAATAAAATAATTACAAGATTTAAATAACAATAAAAGAAATTAAAATAAAATAAAAACACTGATTTAAGATAAATTGAATTTAAAGCAAAAAGAGATTGATTTAAAACAGTTAAAAATAAAGGAAGCAAAAGTAGCACAGTTCGGACGCAGCACAGTGCTCATTCTGTAAATGCACAACTAAACAGATGAGTTTTGAGTCTGGATTTAAAAGTGACTAATGTTTCAGCACATCTGATCTCTTCAGGAAGCTGGTTCCAGATGCGAGCAGCATAATAACTAAAAGCAGATTCTCCTTGTTTGGTGTGAACCTTTGGTATTTCTAACTGACTTGATCCTAGTGATCTGAGTGGTCTGTTAGGTGTATAAATAGTGATCATATCTGCGATGTATTTAGGTCCTAGTCCATTGAGTGATTTATAGATGAGTAAAAGTGCTTTAAAATCAATTCTAAATGTCACTGGAAGCCAATGTAAGGACCTGAGGACTGGTGTGATGTGCTCTGATTTTCTGGTTCGAGTCAGGATCCTGGCAGCAGCGTTCTGGATGAGCTGCAGCTGTCTGATGGTCTTTTTGGGAAGGCCAGTCTTGCCTGGGCACAAAGCATCTGATTCTTGCAATATTTTTTAGGTGGTAGTACGCTGAATTAGTCACTGCTTTGACATGACAGCTGAAACTAAGATCGGTCTCTAGAATCACACCAAGATTCTTGACTTGCCTTTTGGTTGTTTGACCCCTTGAGTCAAGGTATGCATTCACCTTGTGAACTTCATCTTTATTTCCAAACGCAATGACCTCAGTTTTCTCCTTGTTTAACTGAAGAAAATTTTGGCACATCCAACTGTTGATTTCATCAATGCATTGGCAGAGTGAGTCAATGGGGCTGTAGTCATTTGGTGATAAGGCTAGGTAAATCTGTGTGTCGTCAGCATAGCTGTGATAGGCAATTTGATTCTTTCTCATTATTTGACTTAGTGGGAGCATATACAGGCTAAACAAGAGCGGCGCAAGAATTGAGCCTTGTGGGACCCCGCATGTCATGGACGTCCACTTAGACTTATGCTCTCCTATACTCACATAATAACCCCTGCCCTCTAAATATGACCTGAACCAGTTTAGAGCCATTCCAGAAAGCCCGACCCAGTTTTCCAGTCTGTCTAGAACAGGGGTAGGCAACCTGCGCTCTTCAGCCTCCTTGTAGTGGCTCCTGATGGCAGTGACAAAAAAAACATGGAATGTTTTTTTTTTTTTTTTTTCTTTTATTATCGTCATTATGTGTTCATTTTGTTGCACAATTCCTCAGGGGTTTTAGTTGATACCATCTAATAAAGTTTTTTTTTATAGTTTGTCACTGAAAATATATGTCACATCAATGTCAGCAGCCGTCTTTTAGAAGTTTATAAACTCTGTAATTTTTTGCGGCTCCGGGGGGGGAGTGGCTCACACAAAGTGGCTCTTTTGATAAAAAAGGTTGCCGACCCCTGGTCTAGAAGAATGTTATGATCGACAGTGTCAAACGCAGCACTAAGATCTAGTAGTACCAGCACTGATATTTTACCAGAATCAGAGTTTAGGCGAATATCATTTATTATCTTAACTAACGCTGTCTCTGTGCTGTGGTGCGGTCTGAAACCAGATTGAAAATTATCCAGATAACCATTTGAGTTCAAGTAGCTGTTCAGCTGATTCAGAACTACCTTTTCAATGATCTTGCCTATGACCGGAAGATTTGATATCGGTCTATAGTTACTCAATATGGTGTTATCAAGATTTCTCTTTTTCAGGAGGGGCTTAACAACCGCAGTTTTCAGGGAGTTTGGAAAAGTCCCAGGAATAGGAAACAATACCCTGTTAATTATTTTGAATAGCCATTTCACCACTAAAATAATTTATTTGTTTGACTTAAAGCATTAGTGGTGCTGGGAATTGTTTTCCATATTTGTCACACTTTAATGTTTCAGATCATCAAACTAATCAAAAGATAACCCTGTGTGAAAAAGTAATTGTGAAAAAAAATGCTGCTGAGCAAAGAAAAAACCAAAAAGGCTCATCTCCATTTTGCCAGAAAAAATCTAAGACTTTATTTTAAAGAAAATATTTTGTGGGCTGATGAGACAAAAATTTAACTTTTTGGAAGGCTCCCATTACATTTCAGAAAAAGAACATTATTCCAGTAAAACATCAACAGTAAAATATGATAGTCTTGTCAGATTCAGTGTGTACGTGACCCTGGACCACAAAACCAATTAAACCAGCAATAGCCAAAAATACATTGCATGGGTCAAAATTATAGATTTTTCTTTTATGCCAAAAATCATTAGGATATTAAGTAAAAATCACTTTGATTAAGATTCATTAAGCAAATGTCCTACTGTAAATATAAGCTGTTAAAAAAATTTTTGGTTAGTAATATGCATTACTAAGAACAAAGGGATTTTCTCTATATTTGGATTTTTTGAAAACTCAGATTCCAGATTTGCAGATATTGTCATATCCTAACAAATCTTACATTAATGGAAAGCTTATTTATTCTGCTCAATTAAAAATAAATAAATAAATACTTTCCTACGTGTAGCTTTTAATGAAAGCATCTGCTAAATGAGATATGATTATTGGGTTCTACTGTCTTCTGTTGCATTGTGCTGCTTGTGTCTGAGTAAATTTATTATAATACATTTCTTTTGCACTGAAAGCGTATCATAATTATTCATATTTTAGTAGCTCCAATTGGTATTGGTTAATACTTAGCTCCACATTTATTCATGGCCTGGTGAAACACACCAAATTGAGAATTAACAATGTATAGTTGATAAAAAAACCTGGATGACGGGGGCAGTAATTTCTTACTGCTAAATAAAAACCAAAAAAAACCAAAAAAAAAAAAAAAGAAGAGGTGGTAATCATCGGACCTAAAAACCCCACATGTAATAATCTAGAACAGTGTCTAACAGTTAATGGCTGCTCTTTTAATTATTCTTCATAGGTGTGTTGTTTAATAGCAATCTTTCCTTTCAAAGCCACGTTTCTGAGCATCTGTAAAATGTTTTACCATCTTGAAAACATATCTATATTGCTACTTATGTTCTCAAAGTCAAATGCAGCAATGTTCAATAATGTGTCTATGACCTTTAGGTTAGACTATTGCAATCTTTATTGGGTGATTGTTCTGCACACTTGTTAAACAAACTACAGCTGGTCCAAAATGCAGCTGCTAGAGTCCTTACTAGAACCAGGAAATATGACTATATTAGCCCAGTTCTGTCAACACTGCACTTGTCACGTCTCTGGACTCTGTGTTATTATTGTTCTTGTCTCGTGCCACGTGCTTAGTGTGCCCTACTTTCAGTTCTAGTTAATTGTCTTTCAGCCGTGTCTCGTTAATTTAGTCAGTTACGTTGTGTATTTAGTCCTGTGTTTTCAGTTCCGTTGGTCCGATCTCGTCTTTATGTGAGTGTGATTTTTGTCCTATCTGCCTGCCTGCCTGTATTTATATTATTTATTTCGTCATCTGAGTAGATTAAAACTCTTTATTTTCATTTATACTCGTTGTGTGCTCTCCTGCTTATCACACGTCTGACAGCACTGGCCCCCATAGATTTTAAAATCATGTTAATTACTTAAAGACTGAATGGCTTAGCTCCCCAGTTCTTGAGCGAGCTCTTATAACATTATAATCCTCCATGCCTGCTGCATTCTTAAAACTCTGACCATTTGATAATACCTAGAATATTAAAATTGGCTACAGGTGGCAGATCCTCTTTCCTATTTAGCACCCAAACTCTCCAACAGTCTACCTAACGATGTTTGGTAGGCATACAGTCAGTTTAAATCTAGATTAAACATCTCTTTAACCTGGCATACAGATTGCACACTAAGTATCTGTTAATCAAATCCATTAAATGATTGTTAGGCTGCTTTAATATAAAGATAGACTGACATAGCTGCATTTGAAATTGAACTGAAAATTAAGTGCTGGTTTTGTCTGGCCGCAGTTAGAACCAGCTTCCAGAAGAAATCAGTTGGCCTATAAATCACAAATTATCTTTAACTTGATTGCAAATGAATGGTTTCAGTTCTCACTGCAAACTCACTCTTATGATTATTTTACAATATTTTAAGTAAAGCACTTTAATTTACCATTGTGTATGAAATGTGTTTTA
This sequence comes from Puntigrus tetrazona, assembly GCF_018831695.1. Taxonomy (NCBI): domain Eukaryota; kingdom Metazoa; phylum Chordata; class Actinopteri; order Cypriniformes; family Cyprinidae; genus Puntigrus; species Puntigrus tetrazona. Next base: position 149,850 of record NW_025048296.1, on the reverse strand, counting down.
TAAATAAACTTGTCTTGTCTGCCTAAAATGGTATTTTCTGCCAAGCACCTCTTTTTGAAGAACACAAAGGGATTACTTTTATGTACTATATAACAAATTTTTATGTAATATATAACTAATTAAACGGTAAATAAATATTAATATTTTATAAATTGACATTTCTCAGCTCAAAAATCTTAAGACTGAGATCTGGTCATTTTTGTTTTATGATGCACTATTTTGCATCACTATGAATAGATTTGTTTAAGCAATGAGGTTCTGAGTAGTAATTTGCATAAGGGAGCAGCACTTTCTTTCATCAGATTGAACAGGCATAAAATGGCCTTTCTTTACTTCCTTTATTCATACAATCATTGCGGTACAGATCACAAGTTTATTATAAGACCATATGTATTCGATAACATGTACAATAATAACGTTGCTTTAATGTACTGTTTTAGACATCATTTAAAAATAAAAAAATTTGTATAGACATCTGAAATATGTTTCATATTGCATTAATATTAGCAGCAATATTATTTGAGATGAACATTGCAACCAGCCATTTCTTGAGTCTACATTATTTAAAGAGTCTAGAAGAAAATAAATATATAAAAATGCTCCATTATTTTATTATTTATTGATTGAGATTGTTTGTTTTTTATGTAAATAGTAAATTTTATTGATTGTATATCTAATAATTAAAAAAATGTTTATTCTAACTTATATCTTTTTTTTTTATTAACCTAAACCATATTCAAATACACATTCAAATAACCATAACTCAAACTATATCTATTTCTTTATTTATTCATACCTACATAACTGAACTCAAGTGCAGTGGTTCAGAGATTTGGAAAATAGTAAATATTGAGGTTTCATATATTGCAAGTATGTGTTGTGTTTGCCACCAGCAAGGCTGTAGATTAGACATGCCAAAAATAAACATATTACTGTGATGAACCAGGTAGTCCTTAAACTAACTGATTTATGTAAAATGTAAAAAATTATATATATATATATATATATATATATATATATATATATATATATATATATATATATATATATATTGAAATACAAGAACATGAAACCATTGGCAGAGAGTACTGACAGCTTCTAACCACTTCAGCCCCCTTTTTAACTCTTCATTCACTGTGTCTTCTGCTCTCTTTTCATTAACATTTGCATGTTAGGTCGTAAGGTCTGATTCTGGCATTCATTACACAAGGGAGTGATTTGCCTGTCACATAAACAGAGTAAATCCACACCCAGAAGCACCATCCTGCCGCTGCATCGGTGGAGCCTGGAGACCAAAGGAACCATGCTTCCCATGTTTTCGGGAAAGTTATGCCACTTTCTCAGCATAGCTCGGTTCCCTTCTATTCTGTTCCTTGGAATTATTTATGTAGCCTATGTCCTTGTTGGAGGTCTGATCTTCTGGAAACTAGAAGGATGGTATGTGCTACAACAGATTGATCTCCTGAAAGAGAAAAGAATGAAACTACTTGAGAAGTACCCATGCGTGGGTCAGAATGGGCTCAGAGAACTAGCACAGGTATGACTGTAGAGTCTATTTAACCATTTGAATGCAAATTTATTAAGCTATTGCCATTTAATTTAATGGCTATCTGTTAAAAAAAAGTCTTTAAAATGAACATTTGTGCAGAAAATCATCAAGACCACCAGTCAAGAAACCTAGACCAATTTGTGGTTGTTAAACAAGATTGACAGTTGGAATTCTCTTTTACATAGAATTCTCTTTATTGGTCTGTTGTTCAAATTATTTCCATTATTATTTATCTGTTTTTTAAATGAAATGGCTTTTTTGTGAAAAGCAGATAAATAATATTAATAATAAAACATGACAACATTTTGTTGTCATTTTAACAGAACACAACTATTATATGTCATTCACATGTGCACACTGTTTTTATTGTCATTTAATGTTTTACAAATAAGTGCTAATTGATTATTATTACTGTTTTAAAGATGATAAAAGCTGCTTCGCTGAGTGGTTTAAGTCCAGAGAGCAATGACACCGCAGATGGTTTCTGGAAATTTACCAGCTCATCTGTGTTTGCAGCAACTGTGGTCACAACTATTGGTGAAGGATGGAACACTTAACATATTGAATTTGACAGTCCAGTTTATTGTGTAGCATCTATTCAGATGAGTTTTCATCTTTTTACAGGCTATGGGAATATAATTCCATTGACGACAGCTGGTCAAATCTTCTGTGTTTTGTTTGCGCTTTTTGGTGTTCCCCTGAATGTAGTGATCCTAAATAGAGTTGGAAAATACATGTTGGCAATTGAAAGGAATTTTTGCAATTTTCTGGAGAAAAAAATTGATAGAGGGGTGAGAATTGAACCTTTTGTATATTTGTTTGTTTTTTCATTATATTCAGCACTTGAAGATTGTGTTATGGTTTTGAATGAATGCCTGAATAAATGTGATAAGCAATAAAAACTAATATGCCTGACCTTTATGTGCAAACACACTGTAACCATGAATTTGTTCCTTTGTTTACAGAAATGTGTACGAATATCCATTCACAGTATATCTTTTGTGAGCTCAGCATTTTTGTACTTTGTGGTTCCTATGCTGCTTTTTAAAGAGTATGAGGGATGGAGTTACGCTGAAGCCATTTATTACTGCTTCATAACACTCAGCACTATTGGATTCGGAGATTATGTTGCAGGTAGGAGACTACACATTTACTATTTACATTTTCACTTTTATACTTTCACTTAATTTTCAGTTGTCAGCATGTACCTTTATTATGATGCTTATGTGCTCACACCCTGGTTATTAGATTTGGACTATTTAGCTTGGCATTTGTGTGTGTTACATAATGCCTTCTTTGTTTGTAATGTAAAGTCTAGACATTTTGTAATTATTCTTATATGTAATTTTTCCAGTCAGGAAGTGAGTTGTGTGTCATTCAAGATTGATCAAGAATTTTCCTGAATTTGAATACTGAATTGAGGTAGCAAATAAGATGCAGAATTGTAATTCAAATTTAAAATGTATTTAAGCCAATAAAAAGAAGTTAAAAGAAAATCATATTAATGTATGCATAGCATTTAATAATATATTTAACAAATTAAATTTAATAAACAAAAAAATCATATATTTTTTATAGTGGAACATCCAGACAATCCTTAAAACAGAGCTAAAAATCTATATAAAATTAATAATACTACTACTAATAATACTTATTTACATACAAGGGTGTAATGAGAGTGAAAATAAGCATATTGTAATAGGCATAGAGTAAATAGCCATATTGAGTCAAAATTGTTATAGTTATCATTTGTTTTCATGCAAATCTGCATAAATGTCACATGCCATTTCTATGAACTAAACTTTTGTGAATTGGTCATTTTGACATTGCAATACCTACATTTTTAAATTCAATTTTATTCAAATTATATCATGCCAGCCTTGATAACAATACATTTAAATCCCTATTTTTCCTGCCAGATCACAATCCAGAAATAAACTACCCAGAGTGGTACAGTTGTTTGATGGCAGTCTGGATATTCTTTGGACTGGCTTGGCTTGCTCTTCTCGTCAATCACTCCATTGAATTACTGGAGAGCCTGAATGCATACATGAGAGGAAGGCAGAATGCACAAACACAAGTGGAGGAGTCCAAAGAACAGCCAGATAAAGGACTAAAAGGGGAAGAAACATGAAACATGAAAAATGAATTTAACAGTGGTATGAAAAACAGGATAATGTCTGGTGTATGAATAATGCTTTATCTACTCATCATTAAACAATATATTTAATTATTAACTTAAATACTTAATATTTAAAGAAACCTTCAAATTTATTGATAAAATTCAAAGCTTCTAAAACTGAGCTAAATGTTTTGATTATGTTTTGATTTGACAATGAAATTTGAGCTGTTTGGATTCACTTGCTTGGTTCACTTAAAAAAATGAATGTCACACCAAAAACCTCCAGGCCTATATTAAACTTACAACAGTGAAAGAATGATTTTATTTATTATATAATACCTATATTTCAAGCATTGATAATATTACATATTTTTCAAATGTCTGAATCAATATATTTCAGTGATATCAAACTAGAACACAGGTTCATAATAATTGATCTTTGTTTGAGTGTGGATTATGCAGTGAATTTAAGGGGAAGTCTTTTTTTCTATAGTTTTGAGGTATGTTATGGTTTTTACAGATCCCACAATAGTTTTTGCTGCCCCAACATAGGCATGTATTAACTGTTAAATTCTTTTCAAACAACACATATAAGTTTTGATAATTGTGTAATGTAAATCTAAAATAAACAGAGAAATTTTGACAATGTTACATCATTATATCACATGATATAGATCCTGATTCCTTAAAAAGAAAACAATCAAGCAACCTATTTATGTCGTTACCTCCAAATGCTAACATGATTTCTGCGTTTAAGACTCTATTTAGGGAAAACTGACGATATACACTCTAACCAAGTACTGTTCATACATCCTATGTCTACAGCAACTGCAGTTGTATGTTAAGCATCACACTGAAAGAATTTCTGCTGTTTTAACAGAAAAGGATATATTACGGATCCCAGGAGTTCCAAGTATGTATCCAGGTAAATTGGGCCAACTAGGCTTGATTGTACTGTACATTGTACACAATAAATGGTCTTAAATTAAAGGAACATTGTTTCTCTAAATTATGAAGTAAGTTCTGCTGCTGCACTTTAACACTGGTGAAACCTCAAAGTAGAGCTCCCTCATCATGAAAGGTAGTAAGTGTGTGTATATATAATACATATGACAGACATTTCTTTGGCTATGTACAGCATGGAAACATCAATGTGCAGTCATGAATTTGCAGTCAGTAATTAAATGGTTTGTTGACTGTTTTGGGGGAAGAAGTTACATTTAAAGTTCAATTACATTAAAATTCAATTGATCAGTTAATTTATTCAGTGTTTTAGCCAATTTGTTGCTGTAAATATGTTTTAGTCACATTTTTATATTCTTAAATATTTAATATTCTTTATACTACATGTTTTATTATTTAAATAAGTGTATTTCGTAGACACTTTTATCCAAAAGAACTTAAATTGTAATCAAGGTACTCATGTGATCATGCATTCCCTGCACTGTAAAAAATGAATAAATAAAATAAAACATTGTAAAAATGCTATGGTAAAAACCTGTTAATTGTTTAACAGGATGTTCCTTTACTGTAGGTGAAGATATTAGCATGACTAATAGGATGTTTTATGTAATTGTACAGGAAAATACTGTTGAAATTTACAATCAAAACATTTTTTTTCTTTCCATAATTGCCTCTGGTTTACGCATTAAAGTACTAATAAATTATAGAAACACTTTCTAGCAACTCCCTCTCTCTCTCTCTCTCACTCATATATATAGTGATTCGTGATTTACAATTTGACAACTTTAAACCAACTTATTTAACTTAAATTGTTTAAAAGTAGTTTACAAAGACTGTGTCAACAGCTCATGCTATGTCAGCTTTGTGGCTGGAAGATTTCAGTCATGCAAACCCACTGACTATAATTTCCATTTGCAGTCACACAGCGGCAGGCAAGTGTGTAGAGGAATTTTCCACTGAATACTATTGCTTTGACAGAAAAATGCTGATGTCACACTATCAGAAAAAAATGCCTTCATAAAAATGTCCTTTAAGGTGGTTGAACAATAAAATATTTATTTGTGCAAATACATTATTCCAGATTACATTTGTAACAAAGAGTCAGAGAAGTTTGGATCCATGTGCTAGTTCTTTTTTGAGAGTGGTCAAACAGGCAGAAGAAGAAGGGGCATCACAGACAAAGGCAGAATCATAAACAGTTCCAGGCAGATGTCGAGGCAGGCAGCAAGTATCAGAATGGGTAAGTCCAGGCAAGGGGTCAGTAGGCAGGCAGCAAACAAACAGAGAATTGGTAAACAGTCCAAGCTAAGCATGGGAAATCAACAGTGGGATATAAACGCTCAGAATTACCAGCCGGGGCAAGCATAAGACTTCGCACTGAGGGTGTGTCAGGGTACAGCTTATATAGTCGGTGTAATGAGAAACAACTGGGCAGGCAATTAGCCCAAGTTATGGGGCATGATGAGAAATGTAGTTCAAAACCATTAATTCGGGAGAGGGTTCCCTGCGGTGGCCATTGAAGAGAGCATCCAGCTAGTGCTGACATAATTGTGACATTGTTACATTTGATTGACATGGTCATACATCACTCAGAAAAAATAGGCTCTGCAGCCAGGCGTTGACAGTCGGAAGGTCAGAGGGTGCACTATTGTGACCATTGGAACAATGGTGGTTGGAAGCCCAAAACACACTGAAACTCTGCCCAGAGGAGGTAGCAGCTGCAATCCTGTTGGTTGTCATGACAATAAGAGCGGAGGAAGCAGGTAAGCTCCTGATTGAGCTGTTTGGCTTGTCCGTTTGACTGGGGGTGATAGCCAGAGGTTAAACTCACATTAATACCAAGTTGAATGCAAAAGGCCTGCCATACCCGGGATGTGAAAACATTGATCTGCAGAGCACTTTCACAAGAGCACCAAAATACGTTCATGCAAATGTTGGGGGCGGAGCACAATGACATAATCATGTGGAAATACAATAAAATAGCAAAGGGACAAGGTGGGAAAAAAATGTGGAATACGCCAGTCATAAGTCAGGTCTGAAGAGGGTGAAGGAAGCCTTCTCAGCCCTAATCAGGCCAACTTGTGTAGATTTTAGTAAAAAAGGCTAAATATAAAAAAGACTACATATTAAAACAAAATAAAAATCTAATATATATATATATATATATATATATATATATATATATGTGTGTGTGTGTGTGTGTGTGTGAGTGTGTGTGTGTGTGTGTGTGTGTGTGTTAAGTTAAACGGATTACGAAATCTCTCGTAGAATAGACATATAGTTTCATTCATATTTCATTCATATTTCACTGTACATCATGTGTTTTTAATAATATTTGAATATATTTTACTCTTCATATTTGTTTGTTTTTAAAATAAACTGAATTCATTCACGAAGCAGATGCGAGGTCAGGAAATGTAAACGTCTTGCAGATGGATGTGTTTTTGAGAAGACATTAGGTTATTTCATTTTGAAGCGGCGCTGTGCAGTGTATGACATCAAAGTACCGCGAAAGCGTTTGACAGCTTCCATATGCTCGTTATAATCGCTCTTGCGGTAGTTTGATGTCATACACCGATCGGTGGCTGCAGCGCCTCTTCAAGTCGAACATACCTTCTCTCTGAAGGGACCGGTGTTGCAACAATGCAGTCTTCTACCATTACCTTAACCAGGCGTGGGTAGCCTCGCCCTCCCACCAGATCAGGTGTTCCCGTTTAAAAAGAAAAAGTCCCGCCCCTACCCGCGGCTGAAGATTCGGCTCTTTTCGATCGCTACAAAGAATCGACTCTTTCGCGATCGACACATCTCTACCGATTTTCCACGGTTGGCTTTGCTTACTGTGCCTGTAGCGTATTTCCCATATTGCTGCTGTTACGTGGAGTCGCCTTTCAGGTATGATTCCCTGTACCCTATCGTCCTAATGTGGGACATTTAATGTGCTTTTGCTACGTGAAATCTGAAGGGAAACTCCCTTTCGTTCGCCATTCAATCGTCTCTTGCTCTTCGCGCCGCTAGTGCTGCAGTCGTATACGGCTTGGAAGATGATTTACCATTACGAAATGGAGATTGCTTGCTTGCCTTGTGTCTTACTGTCTTCCAATTTTGTTTTAATTGACTTTTCTGTCTCTTAATTTGTATGAGAGATAAAGCTTAACTCTTTGCTTGGCAATCTTAAGCTCTTTTGGTTTTTTTCGCTTCCTTTTTTCAATGCAGGTAAAAAGTTAGGATTTCTTAGTTTCTTGTCACCAATGTCAGAATTATGCTCCATGTGGGTTTTTGAGCCCCAAATCACTTCAATCCACAACTCATGACTTGGCAAGTCATTCATTTGTAATATATTTGACATGGACTCATATGAGTGTGCTTGTTTCAGTTATTCAAACTGTGTTTTATCAGCAATCAAGTCAAAAGAGTTAATGATGGGGGTGTGTGTTGGAGCAAAACAAAAAGTAGCCCAATTATATTCACTGAAATGTGTATTTTAACCTAAAAAAATACTATATTTGTTGTCTGACTTAACTTGATTTACAGCAAAAATTACACATAAGTAATATTATGTCAGAAGACTGAATGTGTAATTCCACCTCTGAACAGCTTACAATTATTTTGTGTTTTTTTCTATTTATAATTTTTAAATTATAAATAGTTGATATTATTGTGTTGTTGTTGTTGTTGATTGAATGATTGCTAGCAAATAGTACAGTTTTCTTGTGTACATTTTCTAATACATCTAATATTCCCCCTTAACCCTCATACTGAACCATACCAGAATTGTGACGCTAAAATGGGAATGTGTGCATAAGAAAAGCATAAGAAACTGACTGTTACACCTATAGTCTCTATATGTACTCAGGCTAAAAATGCAGCCCTTTGGCATAAAGTTGGCTTGATGTACAGTGTATATATATTCGATTTTCACAAGTTCAGACAGTCTCTGAAGTTACATATATAAAAATTTAAAATGGGGTGGGTTCTTTTTTGCGGTGGTTTCACAAAGGGGCTTAGCTTAACCCAGGACTAGGCCTTAGTTATATTAAGCAACTTTTACAAGAATGCCTTCGAAGAAATCATTTCAGGTGTGCATCTTGACACAGAACAATGACACTGACATGTTTTAAGATATATATCAGAACAAGATATTTTCAGTTGAGACAGCCTAAACAAAATCTTAAACCATGTCTGTGAACCTGGGAGTATGTGTATCATACAAGCAGAGTGTATTTCATTAAGGAAAAAATTACAATATTTTCCGAAATGTTTTTTTTTCTTGTTTAAAACAAACAAATGTATTTATTCTTTGCACTTTATAATTTGTGCTGGGGTTTTTTTCTCTTGCCTCTGTATAAAGTAGTATAAGCAGAGCAGTGGTTTTCTGGTTTAGTAACCAACTAAATGTTTATCGCTGCTGTTTCTTACGCACCACCTACTGTCAGAAAATGTTTTTGTCATTCTGATTTTGTGCAGGTCAGACCATACTCTATTTTCTCTGAATCTAATTTAAATTTTAAAAACTGCTCTGTTTGAATCGCATGGATATGTTATGACGGATTTCCATTAATCGCAGGAAGGCACACAGCTGCAGCTTCTCAATGACAACATATTAACGCTTCTTTCATTCACAGTAGGCTTATTAGCAGGGAGAATACAAACTTGCTGAACTTGAATTTTGGACCGGAATTGCAGCTATTAATAATAATTGTACTCATTTCTGCAGATTCCAGTATGACATTTTGCACGTATCTTGAGAACTCACTTGTGTTCTCATTTTCTGTGCATCCACAGATTGCTATAAGGAGAGTGAAGGCTTTAAATAATTATTAAGGGAGTTTGCAAATGTGATATTGATTTAATACGGCATATCAGTCAAGAAGTTCTGCATGATTTTGCCCTTTACCATTCCTCAATCATTCAGCTGTTTAAACTAATTAATTGAAAGAATTAAATTACCACCACGCGCTGGTGGTTTGTTACATTTTTAACATATAATTTCAGTTATTTAACTTAGTATTTCTGTATTCAAAAATGTATATTTAAAACGTATACCATATATCCACAACAATTTTAGTTTTAATTGCACTCATTGCACATCTGAGCCTCATTAAACATCTGATAACCTCTGTAATACAAATAAGTACAAGTAGAAATGTTGAAAAGCTGAAGTTTTAAAATTATTTTGACATGCATGAAAATTATGCCATTGCATTTCACTCTTGAGTTTTTTATACCATTAATATGAGTTCCCCTAGCCTGCCTATGGTCCCCCAGTGGCTAGAAATGGCGATTCACCTGCTTCAAGCTCAGATGGTCCAATCTGGAACCTTTCCTTTATGTCCCTTTTTTTGCTTTTTGCCCGCCCAGAGAATTTAACAGACGAAACCAGATCAGCTGAACTGTACAATCAAAAGGATGGATGATCTGACAGGATTGTTACTATAAGGTGAATCAGATCTCACATGTATACTAAGGACAAAAAATAAGTGTGCAAACTCAAGCATTGTTTCTGTCCAGTTCACTCGATTTAAAGTATTTTACCACAGGGAATAACATTCATATTTCTATATTTGAGATTGTATTACATTAATTCTGGCAAACAACATCATAAGATGATGATATTTTAAGCTCCTTATGTATCCTTTATCTTTACTCGTATATCCTTTTGTCCTGAAGTATCATCCGATCTTTGATTCTACGGCTTCTAAGTCGCCTTTATTAAAGATTCATCCCTTTTGAACTCACCGTATTTGCAGTTTCATCAGCAGAAGCATAGAGTTTATAGGCCGCTCTGCATACATCGTACAAACACCAGTAATTATATAATATAATATATTCAAATTATGTCAATACATGAGTCAGTAAATTTCTGATTGGTTCTAAAGTTTACTTGAACTTAGACAAGCTCAACGTATGGAAGTAAATTTCTCTATAGATGATTACTTGGGTGTCAAGCACCTATCCAGCACCTCCTTATTTGGCAGACACCTAATGCTTCTTTAGGATGGCGACAGGACAGTCTTCTTGCTCTGTGCAGGCTCAAATTTACACACACACACACACACACACACACACACACACACACACACACACACACACACACACACACATAACCCTTATCTACCTTTCAAGGCTGCCTAGTTCTACATAAACAGTTTTACATATGCAGTGTTTGTTTTAGAGTGGAAAAATACAGGTTGAAATGGGATTCTCTAATTATCTATATGCTGCACATGAATATCACAGTTTTGTTTGTTTCTAGAGCTCAAGTAGAGAAGAAAGGGAGTAAGAAGTCATCCTGACTTTTTACCATGGCTCTGTGACCTTAGAAGAAAAATAGCTCACAGCATGCGTGATACGTTTAAGTGATACGTTTACTCTTCTAGGCTGACTATAGAAATTACACTGTTATCTATATTGGCTAATATAGATGCCATTACTACTTAAATCAATTAAGTACTCAGTAATAACTTGATAAATCATAATATAATGTTACAATCAGTACCAATATGAAGGATATATGTAGCCCGGCAGAACTCCTTCACAGTATATTAGATCTGTGCATGAGGTCTTAATGAGATAGCAGCCTAATTAAAGCTGCTCCTGTCTTTCATCATACAATGAAGACTATTGATTTTCATTTATTTATTTGTTCTTATTTTATTATGTACAAAATGGTGTTGGAAACTTTTTGTAGCTTCTTTTTAAGAAGAGACCAGGAGATTCTTGGTAAAGCAGGAGTTCGTTTTTTTATTTCGTTGCTGTAGTCATCTGCAAGAAGTCTTCAAGAAATCTTTAAGAAAGTCGTCAAGCAATCTCCAAGAAAATCTTCAAGAAATCTCCAAGAAACAAATCTAACCGAAACATGTTAGGTTGAAGTATATATGTTTCAAAGGGGGAGGAGTACACAGAGGTGGAGACCAGTAAAACAAGAGTATGCAAATGCGATCAGGAACTTAGCCCAGAACAGGAACTTTCCCGATCCTTGATCTATTTAGCATCCAGGTGTCATTCAAATGCATAGGTGAAACAAAAGGCACAGTTGTACCTTAGGATTAGCATTCACACTTGATTTAGGACACCTACCAGATGTTCAAGAACTGAAAGACAAAAGATAACTGTCTCGGAGCTTGGGCTTCCTGCTCTTAGAATGTAAATCACAATACACATTCAGCATATACTGTTATATTGGCGTCTGTGTTTAACCTTTTATAAATTTGTAATACAACAATCCCCATTTGAGAGTTTTAATGACTCTCACATAACACAAATTTAATCCTTCTAAAATCCATTCTATAGCCTATGTTTAATAACATATGCTCCATCTTGCAGTCATGCAACTTGAAAAGTTACAGGCACATATCTTATGTGTCTTTGCCTAGAATTGCTTAGGTTGTAATAGTTCTTTTCAGAACCATAACTCTTGACAAAATACGACATGGGTGGTAATATGTCGTACAAAACTACATGATGACACAATCATGTAGCATAAGAGTGGAAGTCCTGAAGTCCATGCCGTCTGAATAACTGTGACGTCTGTTTCCTGTAGTCCATTTCCCCTGTAGAATCATTCGGATGACTCTTTGTCCTCATGAAGCTTGTTCATGGATGTCTGAGGTGTAAATCAGGGTGCTGCATATGAGATGACCTTGCATATACACGGACCTGAAACACAAGAAAACAGAGAAACAGCAGACCAGCAGTATTCATGCATAGACATTTTTTAGACTTCTGGTGATCGTATAGTGGTTTAAATTTTGATGATCGTATAGTGGTTTTGTTGACCTAGTCTTAAGTCATTTGACACCTATGGACCAGTGAGGTAAGGATAGACTAGTGGATGGGGAAAGGCCTATGAGGAAAATCTTCACCGCAGGGGTTGGCCCCCAAGGCCTGTTGCGTTCGGTTCTTCCCTGGGCTCCTCACTGGTCTATGTGTCCTAGTCTGTCCCTGTAGGTGATTTGTAAACCATTATTGTAAAAACATCTTCATCCTCCAATGAAACGTCAGTCATGGCAAACATCATAAAATAGAGGATAGGTGTAATTTGGAGTGTGCTGTAGTATAACTTTGAAGGCTGTGAGTGTACTTGACTAGCATTCTCTCAATGGAAGGAGACACCTTAAATTAAGTACTCACAGCCCTAACAGCTAACACCTGAGCAAACTGCTCCAACTGTTGGGTAAAGTGGGGGGGTCTGCTTCAGAGTAGCTGGCAGATTGAGTGGGAGCTGGGTAACGCTGTTAATTTCTCCTAAAGTCTTTTTTGCGTTTCCTGCACTCTTTTATCCAGTGTCCAGATTTTCCACAGTAATGGCAATTGCCCTCCTCTTAGGACATTTAAATTTCTGCCTGTTCTCAGTGTTGACCTTAAAGGATGCTGCTGCAATCCTTACTCTGGCTTTAACATTAGAGTCTCTTTCCCATGTAGGTGAGGGTAAGCTCTGGGAGATTCCCTCTATATCTTTAGGTCCAAGCATTTTTGCAATGCTTTGGACCTGGACAACAGAAGAGTTGGGAAGAACACTTTCAACTGACTCAATTCCCTGAGATCTTCTCCTAGCACCACATACCTTTGTTGAATCTACAGGCACCTCAGTTTCAAAGAAGGCTTGCAAGTCAGGATATGTGCTATCAGGCTGATTAACGTCCACCTCAGTTTTTTCTGAAACTTTATTGTGGTTTAATTTTTTTGTCAAAGCCGATATTCTAGCACATAGCTCTTGGTTCTGTTCCTCTAGTTCTGAGATGCGCTGAGATTGTTGTGTAGCTAGTGCTAAGCCAAATTCCCTGTGGCAGCAGATAATGCCTTTCAAATTGTTCTTACGTAAACATGCTCCTAAAACCTTTTTACACTCCTCTACAGACCAAGTCTTGTCTGGATGGATCTTGTATTTTTGAGTTAGCTTTTGTCTAACTTTCTCAGTTATTATAAGGTTCATTTGCATGCCTAAAAGTGATTTGAATTCACTATCTGACCACAAAGGAGTTGCAAGACCACCTTTCTCAGTTGTGGAAATGAGTCTAGCATTCTTTTTTGAACATTGTAGATTTTGTTTTTGTTCCTTACACAAAGAAAACACTTAACGTCTCTCAACAGAGGGTACACTTGTTAACACAGATCAACTATGGTTAACCTTCTCTAACAAAGTAGAGGATAAAACAAACAATTAGCAAGTAATGCCAATCTTCCCTGCCTAAAACAGAGGATAAAGTCTTCCCTGCCTAAAACAGAGGATAAAGTCTTCCTGCCTAAAACAGAGGATACACAAATATTAGCAAGTAATGCCAATCTTCCCTGCCTAAAACAGAGGATAAAGTCTTCCTGCCTAAAACAGAGGATACACAAATATTAGCAAGTAATGCCAATCTTCCCTGCCTAAAACAGAGGATAAAGTCTTCCCTAAAATGAATTTTTAGAGGATAACCTAGTTAACCAAACCCTACAGCTGTCTGTTAACTCTTCTCTGACGGTGCAGAGGTTTACATGTACTGGTCTGTAATGGTTCTTTGGATAGAGTTACACTCACCAACCCTTAGTTGTACTGAAAGATTCAGTCTGGATCAAAGTCAGATCTTTGTTGAACTTGAAGTTTCAGTCTGGATTCAGATGAGCAGCTCTATCCGGTCACGGCACCAAAACTGTTGGAAACTTTTTGTAGCTTCTTTTTAAGAAGAGACCAGGAGATTCTTGGTAAAGCAGGAGTTCGTTTTTTTATTTCGTTGCTGTAGTCATCTGCAAGAAGTCTTCAAGAAATCTTTAAGAAAATCGTCAAGCAATCTCCAAGAAAATCTTCAAGAAATCTCCAAGAAACAAATCTAACCAAAAACATGTTAGGTTGAAGTATATATGTTTCAAAGGGGAGGAGTACACAGAGGTGGAGACCAGTAAAACAAGAGTATGCAAATGCGATCAGGAACTTAGCCCAGAACAGGAACTTTCCCGATCCTTGATCTATTTAGCATCCAGGTGTCATTCAAATGCATAGGTGAAACAAAAGGCACAGTTGTACCTTAGGATTAGCATTCACACTTGATTTAGGACACCTACCAGATGTTCAAGAACTGAAAGACAAAAGATAACTGTCTCGGAGCTTGGGCTTCCTGCTCTTAGAATGTAAATCACAATACACATTCAGCATATACTGTTATATTGGCGTCTGTGTTTAACCTTTTATAAATTTGTAATACAACAATGGCAAATGTCAACATTGTATTAAGAAGGCTATTCTTTGTTCAGAATTCTTTATTGATTAGAAGTGCTGAAGTCAAAATATTTTTTTTTCTTTTTAGTCCATGAATAATGAAAAAATGCAGTGGTTGCTTTTTTTTTTAAATTTGGTAAAAATGATTATTATTTATTAAAGAAACTTTTTATAAACATGCCTTAGATTAGTCTTAAGCCCTCTTTGTAACAGGGGGTGATATTTAAAATGGTAACCAAGCTCTGCTTGGTTTACGTTCGTATATTTGCATATATCTTGCATATCCTTTTGCTATTCTCCATTTGAATAATGAATATACTATTGATAGCTGCTAATATAGACCGCTAATTCCTCGCACAAAGCATAGGGCACATGTTAGTTTGCAGTGTTAGCATGTTAGTTCAAGCACAGAATTTTTTGTCCAGTCGCAATTTAATTTATGTGAGAACACAGTCTGCTTTTATTTATATATATATATATATATATATATATATGACAGACTGTGAAATAGATTTAGAAATAACATTTCAAACTAATTTTGCAACATTTAAAAAAAAAAATTGAGCTTGTTCTAACAGTGGAGTTAAACATTGTGCTGCATTGTAAAATAACGTTTTGGACCTACAGAGTGGAGATGCTTTCCTGAAATAATTTGTAATTTTCTTTTACTTGTAGTAGTCACATGCTCAAACAAATAAAGCAGATCTTTGGTTATAGGCTTGTATCATCTTATCCTATCTGAGTAGAACTTTGGGTTTACAGATTATTCTGAAACATGAACATTTTAATGGGAAAACTATTTACTTCCATTATGCTGCAAAAAATGATTATTATTATTATTATTATCATAATATTAAAAAACATTGTATCATGTATGTTGTTGACTGACAAGGTTTAAATGATGGATGTAAAATATGATGTAGTGCAAACTTACATGATGTATATCTTACCTGTGTATTTTTGTTTTCTTTTTCAGCAGTCTCAACAATGGACTCTTTTCCTTCCTGTTTGGTATATCCTGTGTTTCTTGTTTCTGTTTGGGTCATTGGATGTGTCTGAGCAACTGTTATTGTGCATTAATGTTTGCATTGAACCCTTAGCAATAATAAAGTCTTTGGAGTTTTTCATCTGGGTTGTGGTTGTTTTTCTTGATTTTAAAATCCTTATGGATATGTTATGTAACAAACTTTCACACTAAAAAGGAAACATTTATAAACATTGCTACTTTATATAACCAGTTAACATAAAACTGCACGTTGTTGGATTTTTTTCACTGTTGCATACATTTATTTTGTGCTCTAATTTAGATTTTTAAGCAATTTAATTGACTACTTAAAAGTCTATTAGGAATGATGAGGACCAGTTATTTTATTTTAAATACAAGGTGTCAGATATTTTATCACAAAATTTTTAGTACAAATGTAAGTAGGTTTAATGGGGTCTTTGTAAAATATGTATGCACATTTTAAAGAGTTCTTTCAATAATAAAGAAACTATTTAAGTTCCATAGTTACTGCTTAATTTTATCTTTTTTATATTTTTAACCACATATTTAACTAGTTATTTGTATAAGCAATGTGAATATGAAAAAAATGTGCCCTATACTGTGTTAACATCTCCATTATCAATAATGAAAATAATCGACAGTGATTCTCATTATTGATTAGTCAGGTCTGCCCACAGTGGACATCCAGTTGGTCACGTCAAATTACAGCCATAATGCATTTCTATGGACAAAATGAATTTATAGATCATTTCAAGGATGTATCAATAACAAGTGAAACACAACATAACATAAGAAAGCAATTCAATGCAGGCTACCGTGTTTTGTAAACCTGTATTAGTTTTTGTTTGTTTAAGATAAAAGTATAGCCAGTATATATATGGGTATGTATGTTTTTTTGCACATTTGCTGTAAACAAACATACAGTCTTACGTATCAAATGTGTGGGCACTATTAATTTTTTTTATGTTTTTGAAAAAAGTGACCTATATTCATCAAGCCAGCATTTTATTTACCAAAAATACAGACAGAAACATGAATATTCTGAAATATTATTACAATTGAAAATACAAAGAATATTCAAACAGAAAACCATTTCAAATGTAATATTTCACAATGTTACTCTATTTTTAAATAGAAAAAATAGAGGCTTAAAGAGCATACAAGACTTCATGAACATGAGAGACATCTTTCAAAAAACATTAAAATAGTAATGTGCAATAGTAATGTAACGTGCCGCTTTTGGACCAGTACTGCATATAAAGAAAAAAAAAACATGTTCTCGCTTTCAGCTGTTTCAACCATATTTATTCATATGTGATCACTATCAAAAGCAGCAGTCAGTATCTGGCCTAGCCATTAGCAGCTTTAAGTATTCCTGCATCCTGAAGTTCTCAAACATATCTGGGTGTTCATATGGTCACATGTGCTTCATGTCCTTCCTGTCTTCCTGAAGCAATGGCTTATGTGTCTTGCATTACAGATCATGCCTGTCCTCAAGACAAAAATAGAAAGCAATTATTTAACTTAATGCACAAACAATATTTACATCATAAATCATCATAAACAGCAGGATAAAACAAATTGTCACTATAGCATTGGGCATCAAGTGTTTGCCACCATATAGTTTTTAATGCGCTCAAACACTAACTGGAAACCACCCAACCATTAACTGGAGCACCGGGGAAATCATCGAATGGGGTCCCGTACCAAGCCACTCATTCATCCCCTCAATCTCCATTCCACCACCGTCAAAAGTCCAGAGACCACCATCACCAAAAGCTTATCCCCTTTCTCATCCCGAACAAGAGGCCATGGAAGAAAACATCCGTGCAGACCATCCATGTCACCAGCTGCCTCCAGCTTCTTCTTTGTGACCAAGAAAGACGGTGGCCTACGTCTGTGTATAGACTATCGTGTGTTGAACAATGCTACAATAATATTTGCTTATTCACTTCCCCTAGTTCCTGCGGCTATGGAAGAACTCTGTGAGGCTTGCATATTCACCAAGCTCGATCTGCGAAGTGCATACAATTTAATCCGTATCCGAGAAGGGGATGAATGGAAGACCACCCGGCAGTGACTCCTGCCAATCACTATGAGTATCAGGTAATGCCCTATGGGCTCGCCAATAGTCCTTAAATTTTCCAAAGCTTTATGAATAAGATCTTCCGAGATTACTTCCATAAATTCAAAATCATTTATCATTGATATCCTCATTTATTCCCGCAACTTACCTGAACACCAGGGAGCACAACCTATTCCTCAAAGCTGAGAAATATGAATTTCATTAAACTACAGTTTCGTTCCTTGGTTACGTGAGTAACTAATATGGGATAGGAAATCGCAAGCTCCTCGCTGTCAAGCTCACCCTTGAGGAATGGCAACACTGACTAGAGGGAGCCCAATTACCTTTCACCGTCGTCACAGATCATAAAAACCTCCAATACCTACAAAATGCCAAAAGACTTAACGCCCGTCAGGCTCTTTGGTCCCTATTTTTCTCTTGTTTTGAATTTAAAATAACATAGCAACCGGGGGATAAAAACACTAAAGCCTTATCCCGTATGTACTCCCCAGAGCCTACCACTACCCTGCCCGAACCTGTGTTATAGGATATTCATGTTGCCACCCTCAAGGAGCCTGCTCCACATCAAGTACCATCGGGCCTCACTTATGGATAAGTACTTACTGGATAGCATGCACACATCACCTGGTTCGGGACTCCCTGGCAGCAGGTAAACCCTCACGCTCCTCCAACAAAAATACTGGTGGCTGGAGATGGTTACAGTCAACCGTTACGTCCAAGGATGCTCGGTCTGCACCACCACAAGGACACCACAACGTCTGCCCGAAGGTCAACTCCAGCCGTGTTGTTTGCCTAATTGGATTGTTAACCTGTTGCCGACTCACTGCCTGCCCATTTACTGTGCTATCTGGACTACCCCTGAGATTGTTTGCTATTTTGGACTGTCTGCCTGGTATTGACCCTGCCATTGTTTTCCCATTGATGTCTTTTGCCTTTACCTCTATTAAACTTCTCTGCTACTACTGTGGCACCTCGGGACAGCGAAGTCTGGGATACCCTCAGAAGGATGCTGCACCTCGGGTAAATATTGAACACTTTGCACTGCTGTCCAATAGAAGCCTGTTCTGCTAAAAACTGTTTCTCTCTCCATTCATCTCACAGCCATGATAGATTCCAGAGCTGCCCTATATATAACTGACCACAACATTATCGCAAAATTCAACTTAACCATTCAACCCTGCAACCCCGTTATTAGGATAAAGGGCATTAATGATTCTTACATTACCAAGTGAATTTCCGAGCAGACACAAACCCTAACTTTCCAAGTTGGTATATTTAATCAAGAATCAATCTCATTGTACGTAGTGGATTCAGCCAAACACAAAATCATCCTGGGATTTCCATGAACGCACATGACCCCCTCATTTCCTGTCAAAAAGGTGAACTACTGAACTGGTTTCACACAATGTTTGCTTCCCAAACCTTTGCCATGCCTCACCACCAGTGTCGAAAGCCCAGACACCTCAGTTGATATCCTCTCCTGTTACCACAATTTCATAGAAGTGTTAAGTCAAAGCCACAAAACTGCCTCCACATAGATTTGGGGACTGCATGATTTAACTGCTCCCTAAAGCCATGACACCCAAAAGTAAAGTATACCCCTTATCACATACTGAGAGTCTCGCTACAGAGGACTATATCTCAGAAACACTCAAGTCTGGGTTAATTCTTCCATCCACGTCTCCAGCTGCTGCCAGATTCTTCTTTGTTGAGAAGAAGGATGGAGGATTACGACCATGTATTGATTACCAATGGTTCAACAGTGTTACCAAGAAATTTAGTTATCCGCTTCCTCTTGTTCCGTCTGCCTTAGAACAGCTAAGGGAAGCTACACCAAGTTGGATCTACAAAGCTCGTATAACCTCATCAGGATCAAGGAAGGGGATGAATGGACAACAGCTTTTCTCACCACTAGGGGGAACTATGAGTACCAAGTTATGCCGTATAGGCTAGCCAACTCACCAGCCGTTTTCCAATCATTTATTAATGAAATTTTCAAAGACATGCTCAACCGGTTCGTCATAGCCTACATAGACAATTTTCTCATCTTCTCCAACTCCCTCTACAAACACATTCACCACGTGAGAACCGTCCTATCTCGTCTATTAGAAAATTATGTCAAAGGGGAGAAATGTGAATTCCATGTAACTCAAACTTTCTTCCTCGGGTTTCAAATCAGTCACCATCAAATCAGTCCATCAGTAAAGATGCACGAGCACAAAGTCACAGCAATCATTGAATGGCCCCAATCCACAACCATCAAGGAACTGTAAAGGTTTCTGGGCTTCGTAAATTTCTATTGATGGTTCATCAGAAATGACAGCCATGTGGCAGCCCCCCTAACATCACTCCAAAAGGGAAAACCTAAGAAATTCCATTGGTCTCAAGAAGCTGGGCAAGCCTTCATATCACTGAAAGAAAGGTTCACCTCAGCCCCAATTCTCAGACATCCCGATCCCAACTTACCATTTATTGTTGAGACCATGGGATTGGAGCCATCCTCTCCCAAAGATCCGAGCAGTCAGACTGCCAATACTTTGCCGAGAGCACATGGAGGGCCTCTAAAAGGGAGGGCCTCTATATTTCTTTGTTATATAGTGTTTACAAATTTACTGTTTATTCAGTTGAGCATTTCAGTTGAGCATTTTCTGTATATAAGTAAATGGTTTGTGCTAAATGTGTTTTGTAAAAGAAGTTTCATCATGATTTATATTAACTTATCCAAGATTCGATCCAAGATGGCGGCGCGGCAGTAACACGTAGCGGCCACTCCGGAACCAAAATGGTGTTTTTTGTTTGTTCAAGACGTTATTTTGTATGCTTCAGCCAAAATTTCGTAGGGCATGGATACCAACGACAGTTGTGTCCACGCATACGACCACCAGACACTGAAACTGCTCAGAAACCATGCAACAACTAAACTGAGCGACAACGTTGCACGCGGACTCCGGGACCTCGGCTTGCTGTGCGGACCAGGCCCTCAGTCCTCTGTGTCTCCTGATGCCGAAGGCCGGGGAAGAGGACGCCGCAAGCGGTGTTCGAGGAAACGGAAGCGCGGTAAACGGGCGGGTGTCCGTGCTAGGTTAACCACTAACCCTAGCCGGCCGGCACTCCCCTCCATCTTTCTGTCCAACGTCTGTTCACTCGACAATAAGATGGACTACATTCGACTTCACCGAGCAACATGGCGTGAGTATAGGTATTGCTGCGTCTTTGTCTTTACGGAAACGTGGCTCAGCGACAGAGTTCCGGACACCGCCATTCAGCTAACCGGGCTAACCTCATTTCGTGAGGAGCCCCACCCCCACCTTGGCTACTCAGACCACATCTCTGTTATGTTGATTCCAGCATACAGACCACTCATCAGACGCTCTAAACCGGTTCTGAAACAGATTAAAACTTGGCCAGCAGGATCCATCTCTGCTCTTCAGGACTGTTTTGAGTGTACTGACTGGGAAATATTTAGGGAAGCTGCAACCAACGGCGATTCCATTGACTTGGAGGAGTACACATCATCAGTGACTGGCTACATCGAGAAGTGTATTGATGATGTGACCATCTCCAAGAACATCACCACACGTTCTAACCGCAAGCCGTGGATGAACGCTAACGTGCGTGCTCTCCTGAATGAGCGAGACTTCGCCTTCAGAGCAAAGGACCGGGCTGCCCTAAAAACAGCGAGGGCTAAACTGTCACCGAGCTATCAGAGAAGCAAAGCACGCTTATGCTAAAAGAATCCACGGCCACTTCCAAAACAGCAGTGACTCACGGCGCATATGGCAGGGCATTCAAGCGGTCACCAACTACAAGACAACTCCACCTGTCTGTGATGGTGACGCCTCCCTACCAAACGCTCTGAATGACTTCTACGCACGTTTTGAGGCACAGAATAAAACAACGGTGAGGAAGTCCACCCCTCATACCAATGACCCGGTACTCTGCTTCACCCCAGCTGACGTGAGGAAAACACTTTATAGAGTTAACCCACGGAAGTCTGCTGGACCAGACAACATTCCAGGCAGAGCACTAAAGGAGTGTGCAGAGCAGCTAGCGGATGTCTTCACTGATATCTTCAATATCTCTCTGAGCAGCTCTGTCATTCCAACATGCCTCAAAACAACAACAATCGTCCCAGTGCCTAAGAAGTCTGTGGTTTCGTGCCTCAATGACTATCGTCCCGTCACACTCACACCAATTGTGATGAAATGCTTTGAGAGGCTTGTCATGAGGCACATCAAGTCACAGCTACCACATTCACTTGACCCATTACAGTCTGCGTATCGTCCAAACCGCTCTACGGACGATGCTATCACCACAACCCTCCATCTCGCCCTCTCACATCTGGACTCAAAGGGAAACTACGTCCGAATGCTGTTCATTGACTTCAGCTCAGCATTCAACACCATCATCCCTCAGCAACTGATAGAGAAGCTAAGCCTGCTGGGCCTGAACACCTCTCTCTGCAACTGGATCCTGGACTTTCTGACAGGTAGACCTCAGTCAGTCCGGATCGGGAACAGCATCTCCAGCACCACCACACTGAACACTGGAGCTCCTCAGGGCTGTGTGCTCAGTCCACTGCTGTTCACCTTGCTGACTCACGACTGTGCAGCGATGCACAGCTCCAATCACATCATCAAGTTCGCTGATGCCACGACCGTGGTGGGTCTCATCAGCAAGAACGACGAGTCAGCATACAGAGATGAGGTGCAGCAGCTCACAACTTGGTGTAGAGCCAACAATCTATCTTTGAACGTCGACAAGACAAAGGAAATGATTGTTGACTTCAAGCGAGCAAAGAGTAACCATTCTCCGTTGTCCATCGACAGGTCCAAGGTGGAGACCGTCAAGAGCACCAAATTCCTTGGTGTTCATCTGGCGGATAACTTCACCTGGTCACTCAACACCAGCTCCATCACCAAGAAAGCCCAGCAGCGCCTCTACTTCTTGAGGAGGCTGAGGAAAGCTCATCTCCCTCCACCCATCCTGACTATGTTCTATAGGGGGGCCATTGAGAGCGTCCTGTGCAGCTGCATCACTGCCTGGTTTGGGAATTGCACCGTATCGGATCGCAAGACCCTCCAAAGGATAGTGAGGACAGCTGAAAAGATCATTGCCGTCTCTCTGCCCTCTATCACGGGCATCTACACCACACGCTGCATCCGTGAAGCCCAAAATATAGTACAGGACCCCACACACCCCTCACACACATTATTCACCCTCCTTCTATCTGGAAAAAGGTACCGGAGCAGTCGGGCCCTCACAACCAGACTGCTGAACAGTTTCTTCCCACAAGCCATCAGACTCCTCAATAACCACACCTGAATGGCCTTCCTGTCCCATAAGCATTCTTGCACATCATATTTATTGTTGTGAACCTCATATTTATTGTTGTTTGTATTTTGTGTTCTTGCACTAATTATGTCTTTGCCTTGACTAATTTTGTCTTTGCACTGTTTGCACTAGTTTGCACACTGGGTTTGCACTCTACTCCCTTGCTGTTTGTACTAGTCCGCACACTTTGCACTTTATGTGGCTAAGACACTGTCTAAGCTCAATATGTGAGTTATTTTGTATTGTGTTGTATGTGTGACTCCATGTAGCACCAGGTCCTGGAGAAACGTTGTCTCATTTCACTATGTACTGCACAGCTATATGTAGTTGAAATGACAATAAAAGCCACTTGACTTGACTTGACTTGAACTTCTTATGTATACAGAGTTTCATAAAATGGATGACGTAAGCTATGCAATTTATGAATCACATATGCTTTACTTAAAGTTTTTCTATTTCATTCCTGCTTAATTTAAAATGTCATATATGATCACAAAGCACTAAGCTGAAAGAAAGAAAAAAGACAGAAGAAAAAAACTAAATTTTGTCTGTTTTGTTTACAACACATTATTGTTTAGTGTTATATTAAATGCAGCAGAGCTATGGAAAACCATGGTGGGTGAAACTATAACATCATTGCTATTTATCTCCTAATGCTCAGTGTGCAGGAAACAAATTAATTAATTAAAACAAAAATTAATTAAAATCATCCAAGTCAAGAGTGTGAGTGCTGATTAAGGGTGGAACAAAGCAGGTCAGATAAAGAAAACCAGAAGGTCACACTTGCTAAATTTAATAATCTGGGATCTCCAAAGGCAGTGTTTTCTCTCTTTCCCAGGGGACAACATATTTAGGGATTAACAGGAATCGATCGTTATTTGGCCACACCTGTCTCCTACACATGTTGGATTCATTCAGAACATCCTGAAGGATTTTAGGCTAGGCCAGAAAGTTACTGTAAATTTCTTATTGCACCAGACCATGGCCAATCCCCACAGGCATAGAAGGGTTATGCACTAAGAGCTTTGTACCCTTTCTATGTGGTTTAGATCTCTTTTTGTTTACTTTGGGACCCACTCTTGGTACGTGTGGTAATCGCAAGATGCTAAAGACAGACACTTCCTTCACGGACTGGGGTGCGGTAAATTTCCAGTCAAAGGGATCTGGAGAGGTCACATGCTCACTTGCCTCGAAATGATGGCTGTATTTCAGGCCCTGAAATACATCCTCCAGCAAGAGCTACCATGTCCTAGTGCGGGGAAAAAAGACAGTCGTAGTCACTTAGGGAACACAAGAGATTCTGGGTTTCCAGCAGATGTTCTACGGACTTTTCTAATTACTAGGATTTCTTCCACTAGATGGAGCTTTTTCAAAAGTTGTGTGTATGACACACTATGCATACCCAGTTCACTGCCAGGTTGTTTTAGGGATCATTCTTGGAATTCCTGCAAGAAAAATGTCCTTGGACACATGTCCTGGTACTTTCAGAGTCTATGTGGCTGCCATAAAGAAGGACTTCACTTACTGTGTCCAATACATGCTTTTCAGAATTTACATTACTCTTCACATTTGTCAGATTCTATAACTTGAGAGTGCACTACACAACCGTGGGGGGTCCAGAGACTACCAGTCTGTGTCGTTGGTTTTCTTGTTCTCATTAGATTTGAAATGCAGCATCAAGAGTAGATTTTGATAGTGAACCTCTCTGGTTACTTGACTCTAACCCTGTTCCTTAAAAAAGGGGGAACGAGATGCTGTGTCTCCTGCATGGGCATCTCTTCAGAAACAAAGGTGTAACCTTATTTTTTTGTATGTCTGAAGTCTATTTATAAACTTCAGGTGCAAGTAATCAAATGACGTTACCTCAAAGGTTATATAAGCCAATATTTGGAGTGTTTGATCAGTTGAGCAAAGAGGGTTTTCATTAGCATTATTGAAACACATGTCGTTCCTACTTTTTCAGGGAACAGGTTTACACTCAAATAACCAGGGCATGTTCATCACATGCAGCAAAAGTGGAAGTTGTTCCATCATAATGTTGCAAGAGAGGATAATATATAAGCTGTAAGTTTCCCACTGACATGTTGCAAGCTTAATTTTAACATCACAACTGACAAAACTGATACTCTGTCAGATACGCTAATTATTATATTTTGACATCACTACATGGAAAAAATGTATTTATTAATGAAGTCATGTAAATGCAGCTTACTTGCATTGTCAGATTATTGATATTTCAACTGTACCATGATACTATTTCAACTGAACACCACACGTCAACTACAGTTTCACATCAGATAGTGAGCTTTAGATCCCCTGAGGAAAAATTACACTCTCTATTATAGGAGAAGAAGACTTGTACAAACTTGTTAAATCATCTAAACCAGCAACATGTATGTTACTATTAAACTGTTAAAAGATTTGCTTCCAGAAGTCATAGATCCTATTTTGAACATTATTAATTCATCATTGTCATTAGGATATGTTCCCAAAATTATTAAGAAAATCTTATTAAGAAACCACATCTTGATCCCAAAGACTTTTTACAGACCAATCTCTAATATCCCTTTTCTGTCAAAGATACTAGAAAAGGTAGTATCCTCACAACTGTATTCCTTTTTAGAAAAAAATGGTGTCTGCGAGGATTTCCAATCAGGATTTAGACCATACCATAGTACTGAAACTGCTCTCATTAGAGTTACTAATGACCTGCTTCCTGCTTCTATCATCGGATCGTGGTTTTATTTCGTTATTAGTGCTATTAGATCTTAGCGCAGCATTCAATACTATCGATCACAACATTCTCTTGGATAGACTAGAAAACTATGTTGGCATTAGAGGAAGCGCCTTAGCATGGTTTAAATAATTTCTATCTAACCGCTATCAGTTTGTAGCACTAAATGAGGAGGTATCATATTGCTCAAAAGTGAATTATGGAGTTCCTCAGGGCTCAGTGCTAGGACCGTTACTTTTCAACCTATACATGTTACCTCTGGGAGACATTATCAGGAGACATGGTGTTAGCTTTCACTGCTATGCTGATGATAGTCAGCTCTATATTTCAGCGCAGCCTGGTGATACACACCAAATTGAGAATCTAACAGAATGCATAGTCGATATAAAAAAAATGGATGATGAGTAATTTCTTAATGCTAAATTCAGAAAAAACAGAGGTGTTAATAATTGGAGCTAAAAACCCCCACATATAATAACACTTGATGGCTGCTCTGTTAATTCTTCATCATCAGTTAGGAACCTAGGTGTGCTGCTTGACAGCAATCTTTCCTTCAAAAACCATGTTTCCAGCATCTGTAAAACTGCGTTTTTCCATCTTAAAATTATATCTAAATTACGACCTATGCTTTCAACCTCTAATACAGAAATATTAATTCATGCGTTTATGACCTTAAGGTTAGATTATTGTAATGCTTTATTGGGTGGTTGTTCTGCACGCTTGATAAATAAACTTCAGCTAGTCCAAAACACAGCAGCTACAGTCCTTACTAGAACTAAGAAGTATGATCATATTAGCCCGGTTCTGTCAACACTGCACTGGCTCCCTATCAAACATTGGATGGATTTTAAAATCTTATTAATTACCTAATAAAGCCCTGAATGGTTTATCTCCTCAATACTTGAGCGAGCTCTTATCACATTATAGTCCTGCCCGTCCACTGCGTTCTCAAAACTCTGGCCATTTGATAATACCTAGAATATCAAAATCAACTGCGGGCGGCAGATCATTTTCCTATCTAGCACCTAAACTCTGGAACAGTCTCCCTAACTCTGTTTGGGAAGCAGACACACTCTGCCAGTTTAAATCTAGAATAAAGACACATCTTTTTAACCTAGCTTATACATAACACACTAACACACTTTTATTATTCAAATCCGTTAAAGGATTTTTAGGCTGCATTACTTAGATTTGCTGGAACCGGGAACACTACTCTTAAAATACGATGTACTTGTGCATCGTAAAAAGAATGGCATCTACGCTAATATTAGTCCTGTTTCTTTCTTAATCTGTTTTCACAGTTTGTATCCAGACTAGATGGTGGATCAGCACCCAGAGATTATGTTCATCAGAGACCAGAACACCTAGATGCGCTCTGTGGACCAATCACCAGATCCTGATGCACACACACACACTAAGTCATTTCCACTATCTGACACAGCTGCGTTTAAAATTGAACTGGAAGTTAAGTGCTGGGTGTCCGGTCAGAGAAGAACTGGCCCCAACTGAGTTTGGTTTCTCCCAAGGTTTTTTTTTCCTCCATTCTGTGTAGATGGGGTTTTGGTTCCTTGCCGCTGTCGCCTCTTATATCCAGCCTTCCTGGGTCCCCATCGGTCCCGTCCAGGCTTCCTGAGTCTTCGCCGATCCCGTCCAGCCATCATGAGTCTGTGCCTCCAGTGACTGCGCAGCCAGCATGCCTTCCAGTGATCACACACAAAGTTTTTCCACCCTCCCACCCTATCCACTCTCCATCTATGTCTCCTAGCAGGCCCTGTGCGCACCCTAAGCTCACCATCTGGTGCTGGGGTTCGCCATGGGTTCGCCAGTCAACATTGCTGTCGTGGGTGGAGGATCCCTCACCTCGTCATCCAGCCTCTGAGTCCTGGACTCACTTTGGCCAGTAGACCCGAATGCTCCCCCTTGGCTCTTAGCTCCTTCCTCTCCACCGCGACCCATCAGTCCACCAGCTCCTTGTTAGGTCCTCCTGCTCCTTGTTGTCACCCTGGCTCTTCAGCTCTCCGTCTCTGTCTCCTCCACCAGCTGCTCCGCTGCCATCGGTCGGCCCCATGGAGTCGATGGCCATTTCTCCTCCATGGCTCCCCCCTCCATCGGCTCCACCGAATGTCACATAGTTGGACTCTTTTGTTTTTGTTTCTCATGTGCTCTGTTTGCCATACTTTCTGTTAATTGCCTCAGTTGTTAATCTTGTGTTCATTTAATTGTCATTTACTTTAGGCTTTGTAAGTTCCTGTTTGTCCTTTGTTCAAATTGTCCGGTCTTGTCTTTAGTAGTGTTTATAGAAACGTCTGAAAAAAAACAGAAAGTGTCTGTACTCAGACTACCCTTACAATATTATGCAAGTACATCTAAATTGTGAAATGTCTATATAATACAATAATTTGTTTACATACAGTCTATACATGTTTTAAAAACAAAATTAAGATCTAGTCAGCAGTCCCTGAGAAGTCTGACAAGATGAAGTATTTTTAAAGAATGGTGACTCATTCACACACCTTTTGTAAACATAATCTGAAACAGGTTTTGTTACTGAAGAATGAAAAAATGTAACTTGAATGCGCATAAGCCTAATTACAAGAGACCAGCTACAACACCATTGGTGCATATAATATAAAACATACAAATGCATGACATGTGCTGTCTTACCTTGCAGAGGTTGATTAGGACTTCTGAGGGATTGGAAGACAATGTTTTGTGTTCTTCAAAAGTAATTTTGTTGTCATATTTTGACAAAAAACATATTTGTTGTATGATATAAGCCTATCATTTGGTGGAATATCCTGAAAAGAACAAAAATAAATAATGTTATTACTTCTGAAATATTATTTAATCCCAAATCAATTTCAGTCCATAGAAAATCTAAATTTTTCACATAAAAAAGTGCTTCATGACAAATGATTACTTAAAAAAGAAAAAGCATTTTATCCTTTTAAAGCAAGGTGCTAAATATACTCTTGGAGATAAATATACTCATGGAAGAAGGCGTGCATACTGCATATGTTTATGGTTTTAATAATTCGAAAGTAGTTTCATGTAGTTAATTTAGCTAGTTAGTGTAATTCGTTGAAAAATGTAACTAGTTCGTTGAAAAAAGTAAGGGAACAAAATGTGTGAATAAAATGTGAAATTGAAACAAAACTGTTGTTATGAAAAAGGGGAGACGACAGTGGGTGGATCTTGGCCAACTTCCTTCTCACATGGCATGCTGAACTAACAGATCAGTCAAGAGTTTCATCAGAGCGCTACACTAGCAATGCGAGTGGCGCACGTGGACCGCTCTACTGGCGACTTTAAAAAAAATGTTAAAAGACTTTTGCTGGATATACAGTTTTTTTAAACTTTCGTTACTCTCGAACAAGAAACTCTGTCGCATTTTTATTAAGATATCTCACATTTTAAACGTTAATTTATAACGAGAATGTTGGCGCTATCAAAGTAATTTTTAAGTCACTCCACATCATTTGAGCTAATTATGGTAGACAAAGGTCCCTTCTGACTTCGGCTATCATTTTCTATCTGTCAATTGGGGCAGCGATTTTCCAAGTCATCGAGGAACCTAACTGGGAGACCGCAGTAAAGAATTATAAAGCACAAAAGGAGGAAATATTGAGAAGATATCCATGTCTTAAAAATGCTGACCTGGACCACATTCTAAAGGTAGGATTACTAGTGTTTGTGTGACGTTAGTTCTAACAAATGTGCGAAATTACTTGTTGCAACTCGTCTTCATGCTGGAGTGTAAACAGAAAGCATTCCTCTTGTTTTAATACAATTAAGTTGTAGTCATCTGTGAGAACGTTGTACATTGCATTCATGTACATGTACACACATTCAACGTAAAGTAAGTGGTGTTAGGCTCTCCTGTATATCGCACCTGCTTTTGTAACCATTTACATTTATGTGATATCTTATTTTGTAAACATACTATCTATTCCTTCTAATATTTTATCTTCAGTGGGGTTTTTTTGTATTTAATAACCCTAACCATTTGTTAAACTCTTTGAGGCAGCATTTTTTATTACGGAAAAGCCACTTCACAGCAAAACTTGTAATGAATAAACCTCACATTCACATCTGTACAGTAGAACACAGAAGAAGGTTTAATACTCTTCATTGTTTTCAAATTGTTGAATCACAATTGTTAGCCATTTTTGCTTATTAGTATGATTCAACTGGATCAGCAAAGGCAGGAAAAAGTAACTGATGTTTTCTTGTAAATTAAAAAAAAGTAATGCTTTACTTTACTAGTTACTTGTGAAAAAAGTAATCTGATTACGTAACTCGAGTCACTTGCAATGCATTAACCTCAACACTGCCCCTGTTAATGTGTGATTATGGTAATTGCTATATGATGGCAATATTAAATGTGTCAGCTTGAATTTTACTGTTAGAACTGAACAAAATGTGCAGGCACTCATTGGGTCTCTTTGCTTTATTAATTTACCTGAAACCAGAAAACAATTCATTTATGTTCAAGTGTCTTCTCCTTTCCCATCCCCCTAATGTAACTGACATTTGAGTAGATGTTCTATCTGCTGCCCCCAGTGAAATGACCCTTTGCAAACTGGTGACATTCATTTTCACTTTTTTTGTTCTTTTGTTATGAAGCATGAGGGTCAGGGTGAGTTGAAAGACAACTTTGTGGTGTGAGGGGCAACTTTGTCAGCTGAGGAAGCTGTCTGCCAAAAGATTCTTAAACACAACCAGTGCAGCACTTGTAACCCCAGGAAAAGATTTTTGCAGCAGTAGCACCTTCTGAATGTATAACTTACAACAATGAATATTAAATAAGCCACATTTTTATGAAGTACCAGAAATTATTATAGGGTTGTCCAGTGGCTTACTGGTTTCTTAGATCAGCACACTACTTGCTTTTCACATTTTTGTAATTTTGTGTTTTAGTGTTTTATGGTTTATGAAGCAAGAGTTTTTTTTTTTTTTAAGAATTAGACTAAAACAATAAATTAATTAATTAACATTGCTTTGAAATGGTTGAATATATTTGTGTATTGGTATATGCATCGTTGCACTGTTCTAAAGCATTTGTAACGTTTTCATGAACAACAAAGAACTATTATAGAGAAATTCTGTGGGGTTTTTTTGTTGTTAAATAAAGATCAAAGGCAAACAACTAGGGCATTATAATAGGTACTAATTAGAAATCTGTGCAGTTTTAATCAAATGTCAACTTTGCTGTAGAAAATACTATGGTTGTGTTTTTGTTGTTTATACTGTCAGTTTCGTTGTTACTGAGTTTGGCTTTTAAAATTATAGTCTCTGTAAGACTGAGTTGTCTTATCCATAATGATAGCTCTGCATAACACTGAAATTGCTCATCTGTGAAATACCTGTTTGCTAAATAATTAACTTTCATCTGCCCTTTAGGGTTAACAGAATTCTTGTCTGTACTGTCATCCTTTTATGATTCTATGTAAGGTCATGGTTTTGAATGAATTTAAAGCAATAACTGGCAAGTATGCAATAAACAGGCATTTGATAGTCACCTCTGAAAAAGATTTTCAGAATTTAGTGGAAGATCTATCCATTTGAAAAATGTTTATTTACTCCTCAAGCGTTAAAAGACTTTTATGTTTATAAAAGTGTTGGCATGATGAATGCATTTACAGTCATTTTATGGATGTAATTCACATTGCTGTACAGTTTAGGTTTAGCCTGTTGTTTTTTTATTTTTTTATTTGTATTTCTATGTTTGTTCCAAAGTATTTCATCAAAAAGAGAAGCAAGAAACTGGGCTTGATAACCTGTTTAAAGTTATTTATAAGAGCATTACTGTGCTGCTTTAGTTTATTTGCTTATTTACAAAAAAATATGGTCTTATCCCCCATACCATCCATTTACCCTATTCACATAAGTTTGACACTAAGATGAACAAGACTGACACATTGATAGCATGAGTGTAACTATTTATATGTACAAATGTACATTTTATTTATTTTTAGTTGCTAATCAGTTAATTATATGAGATTTATGATCACTGAGATTGTGTTCGTGGAAAATGTGATAATTGTGGCAATTAATAATGGACTTTTGTTATATTTTGTATGAAATTGTAACTTGTCATTTCATTGTGGTGTGACTTCTGGAGCCAGATCCTAGGATTACAGAATTTAGATTGTAAAGTGAATGCTAATCTTCATAATCCATGTGATTCATTCATTCATTCATAATCCATAATCCAATTATGCAGTGAGAGAGAAAAAATATCTGACTCAAGTGCTTATTGATTTTATTCTCTATTCTCAGAAGGATATGCTATATATATGTACTATGCCTAAGTATAATTTTGCAACGAAAAATATTTAGTAGCATGTAAGTTTTTACTTTGTGCTCATTTATGTCAAAACTAGGCTAAATTGTGTCTTATGTACAGCTTGTGCAACCGGCTCCTGAACCAGATAATCAAGGTTTTACTGAGTATACTTTGAATTTCTAGGCAGGTGTGTTGAAGCAAGTTGGAGCTAAACTCTGCAGAACACCATACCTCCATGATTAAGTTTGGTGATCCCTGTAGTATAGTTTCACAAAACATAAATATCATGAAATCAGTATTGTAAATCAAAGCAGATTGTGAAAAAGTACATCATTACATCCAAGTGAAAGTAACTGCTTTTCAAACAGTGTTAGACTGTTGTAACATTTGTCAGCTACAATTAATAGGAAGGGTTTTAAATATTGATTTAAATCATTTAATAGTATGTCATTCATTCTATTCTCTTCTAGAAATCTAATAGCTACTTATCATTCTAAAGCACAAACATGCAATATAGAGAAAGATTAATATTTTTGCCCATTCTGGACAGACTGTACGCTTTAGCACAATTATATTCCCCTAAAACTCAGAAAGTGAAATCCTTTTATTTTATATTCCCAACATAACAACAGTAAATACTAACAAATCTCCCAAAACAAAACTAATATATTAATCTTGTGCAAAAACACATACAGCAAAACAACAAAGTTCTAAGCAAAGCATGGTGGGAACTGATTCAGTTCTGCTTAGTATAAAATTACAAAATTTGCACGATTTATTGTTTGTATATTTTTTTTTGCTGGTAATTACAATAATGAATTTATATTTATATTTTACATAAGGGCTAGTGATTTTAAGTTATGAAAACATTTTTGCATTGTCAGCTTTATGATCTGTCACATGACAAGCCTAACTGAATGGATGATTGCTGCAATACATTATTACAGTACTTCTGCTTGCAGTAGTTTATTGCTTCTTTGTGTGATTTAAAAAATCTTAACATGTTAAACATTTAATTAGCATTTTCCATTTTATAGCAGTATTTTCGTTCTCAAACAGTTTGTACTGTGAAATGGAAAACTACCTTCAGTGAAGGTCACAGGGCCACATAAACTGCTGTCTGATAACAGTTGAGGTTTGTCATTGTGGTTAGGCCAATAATTTTGTGTGATGTGTCTTTCTCAATCTCTCTTTTACTTCTTGTGATCCTTTAATGTTCTTAGTTGTTTTTAACTATTTTATAATAGTTAATATATAGTTAATATATAATTAGGGATGTGCATTTTTTAAAATATTATATTAAAATGAATATTAAAATATAAAAAATCTGTTATTTGTAAGCATGAAGATATGTATTATCAATATCAATATTGGAATAGGAGGAGCTGGTATGCAAACAAGAAGCCATAGTTGTTGGGAGGGGAGGAGTTTGTTCACTGAGAATGTGGAAAAAGAATGTGAATGTATTTGAGATGATTGTGTTTTGAAATGCTGTTTGTTTTCATAGTGAATGTCACTGTTTGTACGATGATGTTGAAGATAGGAAAATACTCAAGTGAAGTTAAGCCTAATTGCGTTGTAAAAAAAGATCATCATTGGACTTTTTGAATTTGAGGGGAGGAGCCTTATCTATAAAGTCTAGTTGTTTGGTCTAGAAGAGGGGGACAGAACTGAGCCTTAGTCAGGCTAGAAGCCAATGGTTTCTTGTCACTATGTAAAGTGCCACTCCTTTGTGTAAATTCTTTTGAGTTAGTTTTATTTTGTACTTAGCTTTTTTTTTCTTTCTCTACACATGGAACTTCTGTTCCACTGCATGGTTTTTGATTCCGACTTAGCCACTGCCAAAAATGTCTCTTATAATATGGAATCGTCCTGTATTTAAAAAAAAAAAACCTTGGGAGAAACCAGGCTCAATTAGGGCCAGTTCTCCTCTGGAGCACTTAATTTCCTGTTCAATTTTCAACGCAGCTGTGTCAGATAGTGTAAATGACTTATGTGTGTTTGTGTGTGTGTGTGCGCCACATCAGGATCTGGTGATCTGTCCACGGGGCACATCTAGATATTCTGGTCTCTGATGAACAGAATCTCTGGGTGCTGATCCACCATCTAATCTTGATACAAACTGAGAAACAGAATAAGAAATAAACAATACTAATATTAGTATAGATGCCATTCTTTTTACAATGTAACAAATGCATCTTGTTTTATGAGGAGTGTTCCCGGTTCCAGCTGATCTAATTAATGCAGCCCTGTAATCCGGATTTGAATAATAGTGTGTTAGTGTGTTATGTGTAGGCTATGTTTCTTTTATCTAGATTTAAAATGACAGAGTGTGTCTGCTTCCTGAACAGTGTTAGGGAGATTGTTCCAGAGTTTGAGTGCTAGATAGGAAAAGGATCTGCCACCCGCAGTCGATTTTGATATTCTAGGTATTATCAAAGAGACAGTTTTGAGAACGCAGTGAACATGCAGGACTATAATGCGATAAGAGCTCACTCAGATATTGGGCAGCTAAACCATTTAGGGCTTAATAGGTAATTAATAATATTTTAAAATCTATCAGATGTTTGATAGGGCGCTAGTTCAGTGTTGACAGAACCGGGCTAATATGATGATACTTCCTAGTTCCAGTACTAGTTCTAACACAGTTTTACAAATGCTAGAAACATCCTTTTCGAGGAAAGATTGCTGTTAAACAGCACACCTAGGTTCCTAACTGATGATAAAGAATTAAGAGCAGCCATCAAGTGTTACACTGTGTTATAGATTATTACATGTGGGGTTTTTAGGTCCAGTAAATAACACAGAATATTTTATTAATTTAGCATTCATCTATTCCATTCCTCAATTTAATATTTTTATATTTAAAGTCTGTGTAAAGTCAATATTAAATGTCTTCACAAATTTTGTCACTCCACAGAAATAGGTGTTATTAACCACCCAGCCAAATTTGAATGCTAGGAAAAAATGCCTAAATAAGTAAATAAATTAAAAATAAATAAATAAAGCTGTCAAAATTAAGCTGTCCTCTCCTGTTCTCGAACACTGGCGGCACTGAAACTATGTCCACTTACAGCAAAGCAGACTGTACTCATTAGCACAATAGTAATAGTAAATGAAATCCTTTTGGATCTCCACATAATGACAGTTAACACTAAGAAATCACTAAAAACAAAACTAATATATTATCTTATATATATTAAATATATATATTTATAAATAAATATATATATTAAAAACAGACAACAAAATAACAAGTTTCAACATTTACTCTCCTTGCAAAGTCTTAAAAAAAGAGAGTTGCATGATTTTTTTTTTTTTTTTTTTATTGCAATGATGCACTTATATTTATGTGTTTTACATGAGGGCCAGTGATTTTATGTTATGACAAAACATTTTTTGCATTGTCAGCTTTATGATCTGTCACATGCCTAACCAAAGGACTTATTGTTGCAATACTTTATTTCAGTACTCCTGCATGTGGTAGTTTGATGCATGTTTGTGTGATTTTTAAAAAACCTCACTCACATGTTAAACTTTTATTGCATTTTCTGTTTTACAGAAGTATTTTCTTATAAAACTGTTATGAAACAGTTTGTATTGTGAAATAGAAAACTACCTGAAGGGAAGGTCACAGGGCCACATAAACCACTGTCTGATAACGGCTGAAGTTTGTCACTGTGGTTAGGCCAGTAATGTTATCATGATGTGTCTTTCTTATTCTCTCTTTTTTTTCCCTTCTTCAGTTGAGAACTTTTAATGACATGTTTTAACTCCCTTTTTTATAATTAGGGATGTGCATTTAAAATATTGTAAAAAAAAATATTGTATTCAAATGAATGATAAAAAAATCTATTATTTGTAAGCATGAATATAATTTTTCAAGTTATTTTTAATTTTTTTCAAAATTTTTGCTAAGTCAACAGGACACACTATATATGTATTAATCTATCAGACACACACACATTGTTCATTACGTTTTGAAAACCAGTAAAGTAACACATTACTTTGTCATTTTGAAGGAGTTATATAGGTGTAATGGATGGATGGATGTAGCATGTTTTTCATTCTTAGTCATATGGAAGGTGCACATTTAGTTGTTAGACTGATGACTTGGTTTTTGAAAATAAGAAAAGGTGAATGGAAATTAGATCAATATTGTTTGACATTCATGATTCTCTTGTTTTACCATTTCCTATGGTGTAGGAGGGGCCAGCCTGCAAACAGGAAGCCATAATTATTCTATCCATGGGAGGGGAGAAGTTTATTCACTGAGAATTCAGAAAAAAGAATGTGAAAGTATTTGAGATGATTGTAAATTATAGCAACCACGTAACATGACGAAGGCATAGCTTGATAGCAAACTAGGCTGAAGTATCTGACGGTAATGGCAGTAACTCATGATTGAACGGATGAACCACTGATGCTTATGTGCTGTATTATGTGTTGTATTGTGTGTGTCTTCGATTTCAAACAGCACCGTATAGAATCAATCAATCAATCAATCATTTGTATTTATATAGCACTTTTAACAACACAGGTTGCATCAAAGCACTGTACAGTATAAGGTAGAAGAGTACAATGACAGGGATGTATAATGACGAAAGTGACCAATTTGTTATTAAATGCAGAGACGGTCTCTGTAATCAATTCGACGATAATCACTAGAAGTTAAGTGTCACTAACAAAGCAAGCCAGTGGCGACAGCGGCAAGGAAACAAAACCCCATCCATACAAAATGGAGAAAAAAATACTTTGGGAGAAACCAGACTCAGTTGGGGTCAGTTCTCCTCTGACCGGACGCCCAGCACTTAACATCCAGTTCATCAATGATCAGTGTTTGAGATCAAAGTACAGCGAGAGCAATACAAAACATAATGAGCATCTTGAATGCAGTTCTTATAGTTTTGCAGGAAGGGCACTGCTCTGTGGCTCCATTGTGTCACCGAGCTCCAATTTAGACCTGCCCAATAAATTCTGCTTTTCGTGAAAAACTGTTTAAAAAACTTCACCATTGAGTATTATAAAGTTCACAGTATTTGAAACAAGCAATGCATTTCTAACATTTAGAATGTGTTTACAAACAATTCTCAAAATGTATATAATTATATAGAAAAACTAAATATAAAGTTGAAAATCGGAATATATAAATGTAAATTGTGAATATATAGAAGCAAATCTGAATATAGATATATAAAAAAAAACTTACTATTTCCTGTATATAAACAACGTATGAAACGGTTGAGAAAGGGCTTTTGGGGGACGTAACATGCTCAACAACTCTTGTAAAATCATCACACACGTTGGAATATGTGGTCATTAGGATGTCGCAGAGGCTGGGACCCGGGCATGGCACAGGGGCTGTACAGCTCCCCTTGGAAAAAATATACATTTTTCAGGATAGCTCACACATACTTGCATGTATTCATATGGAACTCTGTGCACATATCAATCTCATTGTGCTGAATACCTGAACAATTCAGGTTTTTGGCTCCAACCAACAGGAAATCCGTTCTTCAGGGTTGTTTATAACAGCACATGCTGTGGAAGTTGATACAGTACTCCTCTTAGGGCTTGGAAACTATAGGCACCATACTCCTGTGAAAATGATTTCAAGAACTTGGAGATGATAAATTGCAAAGGTTTGCCCATGGTGGAGCAAAATGGTGTTGCAGTGGAGATCTAAAAAGTATTGGCAACAATTAACAAAAAGTCTCTTTGGTTAACGTTAGTTAATGCATTAACCAACACAACTAAGAATGAACAGTATATATTTAGATGATTTATTAATCTTTGTTAATATTTAATATGTTAATAGTTAAAGTTAATAGCTGAAACTTTGCTGAAAGCAACTGTGGTTCATGTGGATACACATTTTTTTTAATGAGCTAGTGTAAATAGCCGCTGCCAACAAGGCAGATTCTGATGAACTATGATCAGTTTCATAACTTAATGATGCTCAGAGGCCGTAAGAAAATTAAAACTATAAGAAGTCAAGTGAAACCTATGTACGTAATACCAAGTATAGGATACAAAATCTTTTGTCTTTTAGGACTCTTTACTGGTCAGTTCAATTAATTAGAACAATAAACGTATATAAACAAGTTAAAACTATATTATTATTATAATATATATTATGTTATTATTTCACAAATGCTTATAAATCATTTGAAATATTTTTTTTTAAAAAACAATTGGAGATCATAAAAAGTGCTGCCAACAATTTAAAATAAAGACACTTTGGCTAACATTAGTTAATGCATTATTAACTAACACAACTAAAAATTAACAATATTTTGCAAATTCAACGTTTCACAGTGAAACATGAAGTTGTTATAACTCAGACATACAATGTACGATCTGGCCCAAACTTCATATGCTTGATAAGACTTCTGAAGAGATCTACATGTCCATATTCAGTTATATTCATAGCGCGACCACCTGGCTACAGGAAGTGACATGTTTCACTCAAAGCATTTCACTGCATGCCGTAACATGTATGTATGTGTATGTGACAAATAAAATTTGAATTTGATTTGATTTTACTCTGTAAAAAAACTCATCCTAGAGATTTAATGACATCCACATTTTATTTGGTTAGTCTCTAAAATCTAAATCTAAAAATCTAATCTAAATGTCTTTGTGAAGTTAAGTTGCAAAGAAAATGTCTGATCCACCCCAAATTTTACACGTTTGACAAGGGAGTGGCCTGAAAACATTAGATGGCCAATATTCAGTTATAATCATAGTGTCACGAATGAGCGGTCTGAGGCGTGCGGATCCATGTGCAGGCTTTTATTAAACAAAGGCATGGTCATAACAGGCAGGCGTCAAACAGGGCTAACAGATATATAGGAGGCGAGGCAATAACGAAATCCAGAGACAGGCAGAAGGTCAGGTCAGGCGGCAAACGATCAGAGAATCAGAACAGACAGGGTCAAAACCAGAAACTATAAACCACGAACGATCTAACTATGAGACAGGCGAAACAATGCAACCTGCAGGTGAGTGGCTTGCTGCAGTCTTTATAGTCCAGGAACAGGAAGTTAATGCAGAGGGAGTGGATGCAGATCACCCAGAGGTCAGGGCTCCCTCTGCTGGCTTGGTGACATAGCCCCCTCCTAGGAGCGACTCTGGCGCTCCACAAAACAAAACATAACTGTGAGCTTGGGAGGGGTTCCGGGAGGAGTCAGCAAACTGAGACCAGGGAGGAAGAGACGGTGGGAGGAGCCAGGGTGAAGGCGGGAGGAGTCCGGAGGCGGGAGGCGATCCAGAACCCAGCCATGATGGTCAGTGGTGGGAGCCGACGGAGGGAGGAGCCATGGAGAGTAACGGTCATCAACCCCATGGAGCCGACCGGCGGCGGCGGAGCAGGTGGTCGGGAGACTGAGGCGGAGAGCCGAAGAGCCAGGGTGACACAGCGGCGCTGGAGGTCTAGGCAATACCGCAGGCCGGCGACTGATGCGGAGGCGGGGAATGAGAAGGGCGCGGGCGGAGCCAGGCGACAGAGGACTGAGGTGGAGCCGGGGGAAGGGAGGAGCCTGACAGAGCCGGAGGAATGGAGGGACGAGG